>NC_046262.2:45866983-46015489 GCF_009819885.2 Catharus ustulatus | reverse complement strand
CCGGCACCGAGTGATTCTCGGGGAGTCATCGGTTCGTGCCCGACCCCGCGCCTGTCGGACAACTGCAGGAGGTAAGCCCGAAGGTGCTTTATTTTTTTTGTGGTATTGGGTGCCTGCCCGTAAGACGAAGCATCGGCTCCGCTGGGTTGGGCTAAAGACGTCTTGGGTAATTGGGTAAAGCCTAGGCGCCGGCTGTAAGACGCGGCGAAAGCTGCGCTGGTCCGGCACTTGTTCCCCCGCGGCGTCGGAGGGTGACAAGTTGGTTGGTTGGTTGGTCTATCCTTCTATCTGTATAGATTTTCTTTCTTTTTCTGTCTATTCTGTTTAGGAATGATGCCTTTGAAAACGTTTAAAACTCTAGCAAGTTCCGGGATAGAAATCCCGGACGATTCGCCTTTGGGCTGCTTATTACAACATTGGAATGCGGGGAATTTTGGTCAAGAACTAAGTAAAAGGAAATTGATTGATTTCTGTAATAATGTGTGGCCTTTATATGAACCCGATGGTATGCAATGGCCTAGAAATGGTACACTGAATCCTGACATTATTACACCTTTGATGCATTTCCTACAAAGTAATGAAAAATGGGATGAAATACCGTATTTAGACCTCTTTTATTATTTGAAAGACAAACCAGAGTGGCAAAAGGAGTGCGGGATTATGGTTTTGAAAACATTAAAGGTGAATTGTGATGGATGTAAGGGATGGCAAAAAGAGAAGGAATGCTCGGTTAGGTTTTCGGAACCTGAGGAGGATGTTTCTTTGTTGGTAGCCCCTAGTGCCCCTCCAATGGAGGAACGTGACTTTGGAGAAAGCATGCCAGAAGTAGAAAGGGAGGATCGGGAAGCAAAAGTAGAAACCACAGATATACCACGAACCCCCTTAAGTGAAAGAACTCGGAGAGGGCGGTGGGAGGTAGAAAGAAAGAAAAAGGAGGAGGGTGCTCATTTAATGGTCCCACTGCGTGAAGCAGTCGGGCCGCAGGGGGAACGAGTCATAGTGAAAGTTCCCTTTTCTCCGAATGATTTGCTAATCTGGAAACAATCAGCGGGGGCGTATCGGGAGGACCCTGAACGGACTGCGCGGGTGGTAAAGATGGTAATTAAGACTCAGAACCCGGACTGGAATGATTTACAAGTTTTGTTAGACACAATAATGGATTCTACTGAAAAGGAAATGGTGTTTAAAGCTATGACAGAGAAAGCACGAGAAATGATTAGGTTACGGCTTGTGGATGGTACAGTAAATGATTTAGTACCTAGGGAAGATCCGGAGTGGGATCCCAACTCGACGAGCGGGTCTCGGAGACTTAAAGCTTATCAGGAATTGTTAACGGAAGGGATACGGAATGGAATACCAAAAACTTTGAATTGGTCTAAGTTGTATTCGGTCAGGCAGGAAAAGAATGAGTCTCCGTCAACCTTTTTAGAGCGGCTTAAGGAGACAGCTCGTAGATACACCAATTTAGAAGTTGAAGGAGAGTCGGGAAAATTACAGCTAGCATTAATTTTTATGGGGCAGTCTCAGGAAGATATTAGAAAGAAACTACAGAAATTGGAGGGAGAAGATACTCGGAATTTAGATAAGCTATTGGAAGTTGCGTGGAAGGTATATAATAATAGGGAAAAAGAAACGGCCAGGAAACAACAGGCTACTATGTTAGCAGCGTTACAGCAAGTGGCTGGAAACAATATGAGAGGGGGGAGCCGAGGACGTGGACTAAGAGGGGGAAGAGGGATGGCAAGGGGGGGGAGGCTGATGGGTACGGGAGAACTTATGGGTCAATTGAACGTGGGAAGAGGAAGAATGCAGCTAGGGATAGATCAATGTGCTATATGTAAAAACAGAGGGCATTGGAAAAATGAGTGTCCTCTCAACCAAGGAATGAATTCTGGGGGAGGAATTATAGCTAGTGGGGATGGAAATCAGGGAATGATGAATAATACAGGTGCTTTCCCGGGAAATCCGCAAGGTGTCGCCCAGGCCTTTATGATGGGGAATTATCAAAATTCAAGTTGACTAGATGAGGATCTGAAAGTAGTAATGGAAGTAGATGGGGAACAGTTAGAATTTAGAGTAGATACGGGGGCATCACACTCAGCTGTTAACACTAAGCTAGGACCTTTGAGTGATTCTACTATCCAAGTAGTGGGGGTTACGGGACAAGTTGAGGAACGAACATTTTTGCGTCCATTAGATATAAAATTTGGGGGGAAAGAATTTGACCATCAATTTTTATATATGCCAAATAGCCCAGAATCGCTATTCGGGAGGGATCTATTGTCAATGTTACAGGCAAGGATAATATTTGAAAAGGGTAGAGTAAGATTGGAATTTCCCGAGGAGAATATTGCTAAGTTGTTTGTAATAAAAGAAGTTGAGGCAGCAGAAATACCACAAGAAATAGAGCAAGCTGTAGTACCATGGGTATGGGAAACAGGAGTACCTGGAAAATCAAAGGCGGCACAACCAGCCGTAATAGAACTAAAGGAAGGAGCCTCCCCAGTAAGGGTAAGACAATACCCTTTGAAATTGGAAGCACGGATAGGAATAGCACCCATGATTGAACAATTTCTTAGCTTGGGAATTTTACAGGAATGTGAGTCAGAATTCAATACTCCGATATTCCCAGTCAGAAAGCCA
Organism: Catharus ustulatus; assembly: GCF_009819885.2. Taxonomy (NCBI): domain Eukaryota; kingdom Metazoa; phylum Chordata; class Aves; order Passeriformes; family Turdidae; genus Catharus; species Catharus ustulatus. The sequence goes on along the minus strand of NC_046262.2, from coordinate 46,012,846 downwards.
AATGGTAAGTATAGATTAGTTCAAGATTTAAGAGCAATTAATAACATCACTAAAGATATACACCCAGTTGTAGCTAATCCGTATACATTGTTGACAGCTGTGTCGGAAAAGTTTAAGTGGTTCACAGTGATTGATTTGAAAGATGCATTTTTCTGTATCCCTTTGGCACTTGAAAGTAGGAAATACTTTGCCTTTGAGTGGGAGAGCCCAGACACAGGACGCAAGAAGCAGCTCACCTGGACGCGTCTACCACAGGGATTCAAAAACTCACCAACTATTTTTGGAAATCAATTGGCTCGAGAGTTAGAAGAATGGAAGACGACTCAGGTAAAAGAACCACCTTTCTCATTTGCTCTCCTACAATATGTTGATGACATCTTTATAGCTTCCACAGAAAAGGATGTTTGCCTCAGACTCACTATTGGATTACTTAATATGCTGGGACAAGCTGGATACCGAGTATCGAAAGAAAAAGCTCAGCTGGTAAGGACTCAGGTAATTTACCTAGGCTGCGAAATTTCACAAGGGGTGCGAAAGTTGGGAGTTAATCGAATACAAGCAATTTGCACCATACCCACACCACGAAATCCGCAAGAGTTAAGATCCTTTTTGGGCATGGTGGGGTGGTGCCGCTTGTGGATCCCGGAATTTGGACTAAAAGCAAAACCCCTGTATGAGGCAGCCAAAAGTCCTGTGTTTCAGTGGGGACAAACGCAAGAAAAGGCATTCCAGAGTTTGAAACAAGCCTTAAAGGAAGCCCCAGCACTAGGATTGCCAGATCTTACAAAACCTTTTCAACTATATGTAAATGAGAGACAGAGACTGGCAATAGGGGTTCTCACCCAAAAACTGGGCTCGTGGAAACGCCCGGTAGGGTACTTCTCAAAACAGCTAGACACTGTAAGTGCCGGATGGCCGGGTTGTCTTAGAGCTGTGGCAGCAACAGTGCTCCTGATTCGGGAAGCCAGAAAATTGACTCTGGGAAAAAGGATGGAAGTATTTGTTCCCCACATGGTCATTGCAGTTTTGGAACAAAAAGGGGGGCATTGGCTCTCGTCAAGCCGCATGTTACAATACCAGGCACTTCTCCGAGAACAGGACGATATTGAATTAAAAACAACTAATCATCTTAACCCAGCAGAATTTCTTAGGAGCAGCAGCCAGGAAGAAGGAGGCGAATTGACGCATGATTGCGTGGAAATCATTGAACAGGTGTATGCCAGCCGGAAAGACCTGAAAGACGAGCCTTTGGAAAATCCGGAATGGGAACTGTTTACAGATGGATCCAGCTTTGTGGAAAACGGAACCAGGTATGCGGGATACGCAGTAGTGACTTTGACACAAATAATAGAAGCTCGAGCCTTAACCCCGGGAACTTCAGCCCAGAAGGCCGAGATACAAGCTCTGGTAAGAGCCTTAGAATTGAGCCAAGGGAAAAGAGTAAATATTTGGACTGATTCAAAATATGCCTTTGGAGTAATACATGTACATGGAGCTCTGTGGAAAGAAAGAGGACTGTTAAATTCTCAAGGATCAGAAATTAAGCACAAAGAACAAATATTAGCACTATTGGAAGCAGTGCATAAACCTCAGGCAGTAGCAGTGATGCATGTAAGAGGACATCAAAACGAAGAAGGAAAAGCGTTCCAAGGAAATCAGTTGGCTGACAGAGTTGCCAAACAGGTTGCCCGAGAGGTATGGACACAATTAGCTTTATTACCAGCACGATTTAACCCTGCCACTTCCTTTCTTGAGCAGAAACCATGCTACACACCTGAAGATGAGAAACTTGCTCAATTTCTCCAGGCCCAGAAGAATGAAAAAGGATGGTATGTCACAGCTGTAGGTCAAGTTGTGTTGCCAACAAAGGTAATGAAAACAATTTTAGAAATCGAACATAACAAGTGCCATTGGGGGGCAGACGCATTAGTACAATTCTTAAAACATGAGGTGATTTCCAACCAGATGTTAACAATGGCAAAACGGATTAATGCCACGTGTCCAGTCTGTATTAAAAACAATCCAGTGACACGAAGGCAAATACAATTAGGAAAGCTACGAGTTGGGCCGCAACCGGGAGACTATTGGCAAATAGATTTCTCAGAGCTACCAAAAGCACAAGGGTACCGTTATTTACTGGTGTATGTGTGTACCTTTTCAGGATGGCCAGAAGCTTTCCCATGCAGGACTAACCAGGCAAAGGAAGTAATTAAAACCTTACTACGAGAGATTATTCCTAGATTTGGGATCCCATTAGGAATGTCCTCAGATAGGGGACCTCACTTTGTAGCTGGAGTAGTCCAAGAGGTAGCCAGAGTATTAGGGATAGCTTGGGATCTCCATACGCCCTGGAGACCACAATCCAGCGGCCAGGTAGAACGGATGAATCAGACATTAAAAGGGCAGATTAAGAAAATTTGTCAGGAAGCAAAGATACAGTGGCCTCAGGCACTACCTCTAGCCTTGCTAAGAGTCAGGATTAAACCCAGAGAAAGGATAGGAGTAAGTCCATACGAAATTTTGTATGGCAAGCCATATCATGCTGCAACCTACAAAGGGGACCCTCACTTAGTAGGAGATCAAGTATTGCTAAGTTATGTTTTGTCTCTAAATAAAGTCCTTACAGCACTGCGAGGAGCATTGCAGTGGAACCGGCCTCTGCCCTTGGAAAATCCTGTCCATGACATCCAGCCAGGAGATCAAGTATATGTGAAGAACTGGAATACGGAACCCTTGAAAGAAGTATGGGACGGTCCTCACCAGGTGATCATGACCACCTACACGGCAGTGAAAGTCCAAGGGATCGAAAATTGGATTCACTACACTCGAATCAAGAAGGTCCAGCCAAGATGGGAAGTACAGCCTCTGTCAGCAACAAAAATGGTGTTCAGGGCAAGGCCTTAGTTCTTTTAACATTAGTCTGTATAATGCAGGTGGGAGAAGCGTTTGTTAAAATCATAGTTCCGGAGCCAGATGTAATAGTGCCGGAAGGTGCGGGAGTAAATTTAACCTGTCTGTTTTCTAGCAACCAGAGAGCTGGATTAAAAGAAGTAAATACAGCTTGGAGACAAATCACCACAGACGAAGTATTTACAGAAGGCATCGTGACACTTTGGGATATGAAACAGCAAAGAGGTAGCACCACATTGATGATATCTCATATGCAAGCTGACCAGGTAGGACAATTCTCATGTGTTGTGTGGATTAGAGAAAGCTTTGACTACGGAGAAATAAATGTAGATATTCTAAAAAAGAATAGGAGAGTACGACAGGTGACAGAAGTTGGAAAAACACAACAAGAATTGGGACAAGAAAATTTAATAGTGGGATTAGTTAGAGATTTTGGGCAAGTACAAAATATTACGTCCATCACTGCATGTTTACCTCTACCTAAAGCAGCGGGAGATCCAATACCATGGGGCATTATTCCCGTTGGGGAAATGCCTCCAGAAACCATAAATGGGACAAAAAGATGTAATAAAGTAATGCAGAACCATACTAAGATGGTAGAGGAAACCTATACAGTTCGAGGGCAATGGTCATCACCAGGACAAAGGAGTGAATGCCAAAAATTACCAAATGCAGTTTTTTCAAAAATTGGGCGGTTCAAGGATGTAGGATGGTGTTCTTATGACATAAAGAAAAAAAGACAAAAACCAGTCACTGAATATTCTTATGAGATAGTATGTCAAGAAGGGAAGGAAGAATGGGAACAGTGGAAAACGATTTGGGGTCCCAGCTTGTTAGAATCTTATAGCTACATAGGACCAGTACATTGGTGTATCGAATGGTCAGGCCAAAGGGAACAAAAACATTTAAGAATGCTAGGGACCGAAGCAGTAAGACGGGATCGAATGACCCCTACACCTAGCTGGAATTGTAGCAAAATCATCACATGTGATACCCCTGAATCCCAAATTGGTTTAGTGCCAGTCCGGATACTACTAAAATGGGGCTGTGAATGTCAAAGATATAATCATACAATAACAGGAGAAATAAAGGGGGCTTGGAAAGATTGTCAGGCGACTACCGTCAGGAGTCCAGGGCATTCGGTGTGGGTAATGGGGCATGGACAATGGACTACCCATATGCCCATTAACGGCCCAGTCACACAGATTACGTTAGGGGTCCCTACCCTCTGCCCTCTCTGGAAACAGTCTAAATTAACACAAAGAGAGATACAGCCACGAACAAAGAGAGAAACAAATGAGGTGGCAGAAGAACTAGGATTGGGAGATGAAGATGAGTGGCATGAACCCTCATCAGGAGTTAAATTTGGATGGGTACTGGAATCCCTGTTTGCACAAATTTCTACAAATAGAAACCGGGAGATACTGTATAAATTATTGGGACAAACTGAGAGGTTAGCCGCAGTTACAAAGAAAGGATTTAGGGATCTAAACTTACAGTTGCAAGCAACAACAAGAATGACAGTCCAAAATAGAATGGCATTAGATTTGCTCTTATTAAAAGAACACGGAGTCTGTGGATACCTCCAAGGAAAGGTTGATCATTGCTGTGTACATATCCCAAATGTCACAGAAGAAGTAGAAAAGGATATAAGTCAATTGGAACAAATTGAAATAAAAGTGCATGAAGTCCAGGAAGAAGCTCAACATAATTGGGTAGGAGCACTATTTAGCTCCCTAGGAATCCAGGTCTCTGGTTGGATATCATCAATTGTACAATATGTAATAATGATTGTATTGATTATTGTAGTCTGCATGATTATGTATAGATGTCTTTTAGGAATGATTGCTAGAGAAGGAACTCATACTCGACGTGTCATGAGAGCACTAACCCGGAAAGAAGTAATCCTACCAAGTCAAAGAGAAGACTCACCATCCTACTTAGAAACCATTACCTGAAGAATTGAGCATCCTTGCAGAAAATCTGAAGAATGCTCAAAAGGGGGGAGTTGATACCGAAAATAACAAGAAAAGAGCTAATGTAGATATAGCAATAGCAGTAGTTATGCTAAGGCTTAGAAAGCAGCAGTTCACAAGCAGGCCCTGGGAATGTACTAAGAACCACAAGCTGATAATTAAAGGATCTAGTAGGGCATGCAGAACACAGCAAAATAAATAATTAAAGGATCTAGCAGGGCATGTAGAACACAGTAAAATAAATAAATGATAAAGGTTAATGTATAATCAATGATAAAGGGTTCTGGTGGTGGGATGACAAGCAAGGGGGATTAAAGGGGGGTAACCTATAGTTTTGAGTAGACAAGCGTGTAGAATTTATGACTTTATAGAAATAATATCTATGAGATTTACGTAACTGTATTGTCTTGAAGAATATATGCTATTGTACTATTGTATGTAAATCACTTTGTAAAGGATATAAAAACTTGTCGAAAAAGGGGTATGGTGGGCTCTGACTTTGGACACTAGTCCTCAGACCCCAGGGCCCTCAATAAAGCACCGCACTAAACAACCTAGTTGTTTCGTGTCTCTCTGTCGGGCAACAAAAGGGTGTATGTGGAGAGGTCAGCAGACTGTGACAAAACCACCTTGTTTGTCACCACTCTTCCCTTTAAATGATGAGGGTTTGTTTCAAGTGCTCTAAATCTGACTTTGGCTTTTCTTGCCCCTTTCTCCCCACCCCCTGCTTCCCCAGTATTTGTTTGCAGGCAAGGAAATGTGGGCCTACCCTCCTCCTCTCTCTCCCTTCCTGCTTAATTGTTTGAGTTGGTCAGTCAGGGCAATTTGCCTGCATGGATCTGCAATCTGCTCAAAGAACAAGAATCACATGTGGTCTAAGGAGACAAAGTTCTACAAGTTCAAAAATACCTAACAGACGGCCTTACACAATTTTGTGGTCTGTGTTAAAACCTGTGCATTTATACTTTACAAATGCCTTTGTGATGGAGTAAATAATATTATTCCTGCCTCTGCAGTCAAAGCAATAAATGTGCATGGTTAGGATCATAGTTCCCATTAAGTTATCTTCAAGCAATAACAGGTTGTCTCAGACTTGCACAGGATGTGTCAAGGACTCAGCCTGGAATGCTGAACATCTCTCAGCTGCATTTGCTTCTTGCAGCAGAGACTTGTTGCATTTTTGAAAACCAGTAGTAGGGGTATCTGCCCTCTTTAATTCCCTGGTCTGTCATAAACTTCTGTGTGGAAAACCATAAGTTAGATCATTTAGGCTGTAGTGCTTCTAGAAGTGTATACTAGTGCATGAACACTTGCATATCTCATCATTATAAAACCAACTGCATTGGCTTCTTGCAGATACCTACACTAAAACTGACACTGTGAAATAGCTGCAGTTATGTTTCTGCTGGCACTGCTCCCCTTCAGAGCAGCAGTCTACAGGGCCCCTCTGCCACCAGATAGTTGTCAGAGGTCAGAACAGTTGCCAGTGCCAGCCTTCTTAAATTCTAACAATCACAGAATGACCCAGACCTTGTGCTCTTGACACCTCTCAAATCCCAGCTTCCTCATAGGAGAAAAGTAAATGCGATATGCAAATGAGACATTGGTTGTGAGTGTTTCAAATGTATTGAAAAAAACTTTTCTCCAGTGACGGCTTCAAGCATCACTGAATCTCTGGGAATCCTCTGCAACACAGATACCAGAGGATATATTCAAACCTTTTATTAAGAACAGCCTCCATGCCCTTCCCTATCCCTTGGGAAGACTCTAGGGCCATCAGAGTTAGCTGTTCAGGAGCCATGAAAATCAATCAACAGAGTGCCACAAACAGGAAGTTTCACTGAAAACAGGGCACCAAGAAAATCTACATTATCATTTCTTTGTTCTGTCTTTGGAGCTTCACTCATACAAATGAGTGAAGGCTCTTCTTAGGCTCACCTTTCCTAAAAATTTCTACAAATTATGCTTTTTAAAATCTCCCTGAAAAGGGATAGAATGGGGAAAGTAAGGTGAAACCAAACAAAATTTTTATCACAGATTATGGTCAACAGGAAAATGCAAGCAATATCAGCCACAAATCATCTACCACTCTACAAACAGCCAAGTTTACCTTTAACGGGGGAAATTCATTGAACTCATGACATCCAGATGGTCCTAGTAGATGATCTTTGCTGGAAGGTACCAAAAAAAAAAAAAAAAAAAAAAAAAAAGAAGTCTCTGACATGTTCTAGAAGTAACCTCCTTTCTGCACCACTGGAAGCAGCTGGATTAACCTTGCATCTTTAGGCAAGAAACATAGCGGGAGGATTCATTCCTGTGGACTCACATCAATCTTTGTGATGCCAGCTCTGACATTTTTTGGGGGTTTTTTTGTTGATTTTATAAAAGAAATAATATTGTTTCAGGTTTGAACCTCACTGCCCTCCAAGTTGCCACATGCGGTATTGACGTAATGTTTGAAAAAGGGGTATAGCTCTAATGAATAAGTCAAAATTATAGTGTGGTCCCAGGGCCAGTGACCTAAGTGGTGTGCAGTGCTGGTCTTGCAGAATGGAGAGGGTGAGATGACTCCTGGAACCCTAGGCCATGACTTGGACCAGGAGTGCTGGCCTGTCTGGGGGATTTCTGCAGGAGCATCTCCTCTCTGTGCTATGCCATACAGACATAATAGGAACACGAGGGCTTTTACAAGATAGGCCAGCACCAGCAGGGATTAGACGAGTCACTGCCTTGTCTTGGGTACTGCATGTTTCCTTGGGTGATGAATCTTTGAGGGGGGCAGTGTGGCTCTTCATCAAGCAAGGACACAGAGTTAAAAGGCAAGAGGGAGAAAATCAGTATGGATATGATTAATACAGTCAAGGAGCAATGCTGAAGTGGAACATAGAGTACCTGGTAGGAGACAGTAAGCAGCAAATTAGTGCACTGACTTGTGCAAAGTGGTACTGTCTGTGTCTTTAGTGCTGCTCTAATAGGCTGCCTGGGTTTATACCACACTTGTAGGAGCACTAACTGCATGATACATTCATTTTTCTACCCCCTCTTTAATACTTTTTAAGCTCTGTACTTTGGCTGCCATGATATTCCTTCTGAAAACCTTTATTGTTTGCTGCTCTCATCTTCTGTCAAATTTTATCCTTTCTGCTCTCTCCATAAGGAACTGCTTTACTGGACTTTGCTATTATTTAGCTCCTCTCTGAGGAAAACCTTCAGTGCAACAAAAGATCCAAAGGACATGCCAGACTCCTCATTTCTTTCCCCAAATTTGTTGGACATTTCTGATCATGGAAGAACTCCAACAAAGTAAGTGCTTTTAATAAATCTTGACTTGCAAAAGCAGTGTATGTTGATGACATTACAGAACTGAGCTCCTTATAAAAGGAAGCAGGATATACCTCCATAATCCCTCTACAATAACCCCAAGTGGCTCTTTCTCTGTCTGGGAAGTGGGTGGAGAAAGATAATTACATATTGGTAGTATATTTCTCCTTTCCAGAAGGTGGCCAAAGGTAATTAAGAGATCAGCTGTAGCCTAAAACCTGGAGTTCCCACCCTTGTTTGTTTTCATCTTTCTTGCTTCTTATCACTTACCTAAAACAACTTGAGCCAGTCTCTTTGAATTGTGACTTGTACATCAAAATCAGGTTCACTTGTGTATGAAAGAACTCCCCTATGATAAGCAGATAGACTGCTGTAAGACTGACCAAGTGCTCTGAAAAGTGTTAGATGAGGAGAAATAGTTAGGAGAGAAGGTCATACTACACAATTGTTACATATTTTTTATTGATCCCATGTATTTGATTTAGAAATGCTTGAATGGTGTTCAGAGGTGACACAAAAAGCTCCAGAAGTGCAGACTCTTTGAGTAATCAAGAAGCCTACTATGACCATTGCTTGCTAGACCTATGGAACAATATAGACATATGAAACAACCAGGAGCTCCCAATAACAGAGTTACCAGTATGGGTTGCATTCAACATATCTATCACTACTTTTCTTCACACTATCCAGGGGCAGATGCAGCAAAATCTTGTTCTGCCACTTCCAGACAGGCTGAGGAGAACTTCTCCAACCTTGCTTGCAGGCAAGAAAGGTTTGCCTGGGGTGGAAAATTGGGCCTGTGTTGTTTTTTGGTGTCCTGTCCCCATCCCTGCTCTCTTTATTCCCCTTTGCTTTACAAATTAACAAGTTCAGTCTTGGAGTAGATGTCTTTAGCAAATGTATCATTCAGAGGAAATAGTGTGGTAGAGAAGCAGAGCACTTCATGGCTCTTGGAAGACCTTTACATCCTGCATAAGTAACTCTTAAATCTGCATCATGGCAGAGTACAAGGTAGTACACACAGTCACATATTTTTGGACTTTCAGAGGAATTGAACTACAAAAATGAAAGGTACAAAGCTGTTAGGGAGAAAATAAATTCCTTCTGCTCTGGCAGTGGTACATATTTCCCCAAGAATCCCTCTGCTTCATCCTGCTGGATGCATAGGGTTGCTTGGAACAGACCAGTTAGAGACTCTTTATCCAGTGGCCATGTCAGGTATCATCAATGCTCACCATCTCCTGTGATCAGTGAACACTTGGCTCTTGAAATGGGAAAGGGCCCCCAACTAGGTTAGGGGGCTTGAAGGAAAAAAATTTCCCTCTGAGTGTGGCTTTTAAAATTAACGATTAAGAATCCTTTCTGATCAGTTTCCAAGACTGAAATATCCAAGTGGAAAGATAAGAAGTTTTTCAGTTTTCATGCTACTTCCATGACCAGACCACAAGCAATTCTCATTCACATTTGTCCCCTGCATCCTGCTTACATAGAGCACAGAAATCTTACAGTGAGAACGTTTGTGATCTAACATAATGCATGTTAAGCTTACAGCAACCTCTGCACAAATGGTGCATTGCAAAGATCTTGAAGTCGTTGGTTGTGAAAGAAAGAAGACTGTGGATACACAGGGCAGTGTCACTAATTAAAAACTCGAGGCTGCCTTGTCTTTTGACCCCCTAGAACCAGATGTCCCTTCTAATGTGACTCACCTGCATTTCTTCAGAGCTCCCTATGTTGGTTTTGCAGGGACTTTCTGACATACAGACAGTAGACCATGAGCCATGCAAGGCAAGTGCTACACCACTGAACAAAAACTATGGTTTGGGGGGAAAGCTAAATGAAAAATGCATTATGGCAGAAGTTTTGAAGGAAATTTTAAAACAAATTTTGCTAGACAGATATGCCCAGTGGACATTACTGAACAAGAGGGCAGCATAAAGGTTGAGCCATGGTATTAAATACAACAGCCTTTCAATTCAAGCTCAATTTTGCCTGCAGCAATGTCCACTGAAAGGATAGCTGCCTGAGGGTGAGCAACATTGATATAAACCTACCCTTCAGCATTGTGCATATGATAGAGGAAACAGCTGAGAGTAAACATAGATAAAATAAAAAATAATGATCAGTGAATTAAGCTGATGTAGCTGAGTAAAACTGGAAAAAAAATTGGAGAGTGACACAGGAAAAAAATGACTGGTTGCTGCAGGGATTGTTGTGCTTTCCTTTGCTGGATCAATTGACATGCAGCCGAGTACATCTAGAGCAAAGAGAATATTTTGATGTTTTCAACAAGTGTTCAATACCATGAATGCTGGAAAGAATGACCAGGACCCTACTTGTGGAGGCACAGACAGGTACAGACGGTCACGTCTGCTTCACTTGTGTGCCTACTGCTGGCTGCAGGCCAGAACCATTTAAATGCATTAGCTCAGAGCTGTGCATATGCTGAATGAGACTATTCAGTTCCTGGAAGAGAGCTGGTTTGTATCTTGCCGTCAGCAAGGGCAGACATAGCAAAGACGTATCTGCCTACACCATTTGTGTAGGTGCAGCTGAAAACAGCAATGAGGCCCTTGAAGAGAATTTATGGCTTTGTTTTACAAATACATTTTTTTTTACACAGATGGATTTTTTTTTCACTTTTTCTGACTGTTTCTACCACAAATTAAGCCTCCTGAGGTGACTCTTGGTTCTGACAGAGAATATGATAATTTAGTCCAGTCAAGAGTAGCCACAAAAATTTGGCCCAAACGGAACTGTGTTACAGTACCTACCACAGCTATGCAATAAATCTGTATTCTCCTTGGAACTCAAATTCCCTGAGTGTTGTGATGATAATAGCTACATTAGTTTAGAAAAAAGCAGTCAGTGCACATATTTGACCAGGACTAGGACTTGCTGAGCGGAAAGAGAATCAGCTAAGAGACAGTAAAAGAAGGAAATGTTAAATGGCATACTGCATCAGTGGAATGTATTTGGCCTAGCTAGAAAAGGTATCTATATGTAGGAAGTACTTTAGTTCCCTTTAAACCATTTCCTGATTTTCATGCATTTTCAATGACAAAGAAAATAAGGAAAAAACAAGGCAAGGTTTGTGGGGAAAAGAATGGTAGTAGTTATAAGAGCAATGGATAAAGTTGGAAAAATACATAAGCTTTCAAGTACACTAGGACTCTTTTAACATTTGCATTATTTTATTTCCTGAAATAAACTTATATGGTAACAGAGTTTATTTCAAGGCTGATAGCACAAAGATAGAAAAAATTATGCTGTGACATTTTGTCTGAAGTACCACCCTCTGTAGTCAAAAACCTCAGACTTCACAGGGAAAGGAATTTTGCAGGTCAACCTTTATCCGTAGAATATAGATCTGGTCTCGCACTGGAAAAGAACAAAACCTACACAGCCCTCAAAATTGTCAGTGGGTTTCTATTAAATAAGACAGACAGAAATCTATCACTTTTCCTCCTGCAGAGCCAAATTTATAAGTCAAATGAGCACAAGCTACTCTAGTAGAAGATCTCAGAGGATATATTCTGTCCTGACTTGCACGATGATCACCTCTGGAAAAGTATTCAATTACTTGCCAGTGATATTCATTACACTTTCTGCAGACTGAACTGGAACCATGAAGGGTAGAGATGCAGAGATAAACAATGAGAGCACCGTACCATATCCAGCTATGGTAAGAATTTGGCCACAACCATTCCTAATAGAAATAAACACTGTCTTATTTCAGTGAACCAAATTGCAGGAATGGGTCTTGCAAAATATCTGCAGCAAATAACATGTCCAGAGACTTACACGAGCCAAAAGAAAAGACTCATTTCAATGGACTTGCATAAATGAAAAATGCCTGCTGTTTACTTTTGGCAGCTGGCAGCTGCTGTTGCCAGACTTGTGAAAGTTCTTGGTGATACAGCTGCCACCCTGTAGGTCTACTAGCTGTGCTTCAGTGCACTGGCCTGGGACTTTTTTGAGCAGCAGCAGTGGGTTTTGATCTTGCAGCCTAGTTTGACGGGGTCAATGAGGTTTCTGCTGGGATGGCAATGGTGTAGGGTAAATAGGCATTGTATATTCATACCACAAGGAAAATATACAATGGTAATTGTATATTGTATATTGCTTATTATGTCCAAAAAATATTATATTTCTGCAGCTATCATGATACCAACTTTGTCCCAGAATGAAAAATTATGGTTAAGGAGAGAAATATGCCCTGCCTGAGGTGGTGGTAATACCATCTCTTTCATTTCTCACAATGCCCTGGCAGCAGGTTTTGTTGTTCCATTCATAACTTTCACAATAAAATCCAGTGCTGCAACATGCTCTTCAAAATACCTAGAAAACTGTTACCACTTTTCAAATAGCCAATATAGAGTGGTCACTGCCTCAGTACTGTCTGTGTGAAAGAGAATCCCTCCAGCATGATGATAGGCAGAAGTCAAGCTTAGATTTGGAGCTTAGATCTGAAAGAAGAGCTTAGGTATGAACCTGGGCTTCATATCTGGATGCTTACCTAATAGGGGTGTCAGTTCATTTTGGGATGGCTAAATGGTTGGCAAAGGCAATGCTAGATCTCTGTGGCAGAGCAGGAATTCTTTCCTCAACATCAGATTTCCACACCTGGGCTAGCTAACTACATTCCCAAACTTAGTTTTTAACAATGCCTGACAAAGATTACTGCCACAGTGTATTTTGACAACAGTCTCTTCTTGACTTTTATTGAAAACTTTGATTATTCAGCTGTATCCTAGGGATAAGGTATTATATGACCTGGTGGACCTCCACAGAAGTCACATTCACATGGGAGTCTTTATTTGAGAACATGGAGTTTGCTTTTTGTGCCAGCAATTCTGCCACCCAAATATCATAGAATCGTAGAACCATCAGATTATTTGAGTTGGAAGACATCCTAAAGATGCCTAGTTTCAACTCCACTGCCACAAGCAGGGACACCTTCTGCTACACCATGTTTACCAAAACCCCTGGCCTTGAATACTGCCAGAGATGGGGCATCCCCAGATTCCTGGGTAATCTGTTAGAGTATCACACCTGACTCACCCTAAAGGATTTTTTCCTAATATCTAGTCTGAACCTAGGCTCTTTCAGTTCAAAACCATTCTTCCTTGTAAACAGTCCTTCTCCTATTTTCCTGTTGGCCCTCTTCACATACTGGAAGGCTGTTCTAAAGTGTCCCCGGAGCCTTGTTTTTACCAGGCTGAACAGCCCCAACACTCTCAGTCTGTCTTTGTAGGAGAGATGTGCTTCAACCTTCTGATCTTCTTCCTGGCTTCCTCTGGACTCCCTCCAGCAGTTCCATGTCTTTCCTGTGCTGGGACCCCAGAGCTGGGTGCTGGGCTCCAGCTGGGTCTCACAGAGCAGAGCAGAGGGGCAGAATCCCCTCTCTCCCCTGCTCCCCACGCTGCTTTGGATGCAGCCCAGGACATGTTTGGCTTTCTGGGCTGGGAGTGCCCATGGCTGGGTCATGTCCAACCTCTCACCCACCAGCACCCCCAAGCCCTTCTCAGAGGACTGCTCTGATCTGTTCATCCCCAGCCTGCAATATGAAAATGTGAGACAGAGATTATCCCTTTTTTTCAAAGGAAACTGAAGTGACAGTGGGTGTCTTGGTCAAGCTGTCAGAGGAAGCTTGAGGTCAAGATCTTCAATCTTCCAAATCATGGTTCAGGTCCTTAAAAACATTGATAGATTTTTATCAAAGTGTTTGCCTTCTTAAGGTCTGCAATACAATAGACCGAACTGTTTGGGGGTTTGTTTGGAGTTTTTTTCCTGAATACCTGAAAGTCATTATGCATATGACTCTGTCAAGACAGGTTATTTTACATTGTGGTCTGTTTTCAGTAGTGTCTACCATCAGCTACAGCAGCAACTGAGTGTCATTACCTATTCTGCTAAGCATTATTAGAATGAAAAACTAGGACATCTACAAAGGAAAGTTTTATTTTTTTTATCTGTGTGCTGTTTTAATTCATGTGTTATTGCAAACACATAAGAAAATAGACTCAGACTTTTTTTATAAATATGCATATATTACAAATATTGTGTAATTTGGAAATAGAGGAATAAGTACTTGCAGAAGCATGTTTGTATTCTGTCATCTACATTATCTCATATCTTGAGAAACAAACAAAATTATCATAATTGTTCATTCCTTTCACACCTTAACCTTTTCCATTACCATCACTGTCAGTATTCACCTAAATGTTAATGCTTTCATCTGGTTTTGGCTCATTGCAAGCCTCCTCAGGTTGAAAAACAAAATCTACTCTTCAGAATTTTTCAAATACCTCTGCCTGAAATGTCATTTTATGCTGCTCAGCATCATGCAAATTATATTGGAGATCTTCTCATACAGTGGATTATGCAGGCTTGTCACATTGCAGGAGTCTCAGCGAGAGGGAAAGTTTGCCTTAAGAACAAGGAGAAAATATTTATCTTGATGGAGACAAAAGGACCGTTTGTTTAAGAAAAGCTTTGCCAGAAATCTTTCTTAATGAAGCTAGTTTTGAACAAATGTGGTCAGAATAAAAAATAAAGCAAAACGGCTTGGCATGTCCTTATATTTTCACCATCTTTGATGAATATTATCACTGCTTTCATTTGGGCAATTAATGAATCATGGTCTAAGTGAATATCCTTGCCTGTTATTCATCATGTTTGCCTTCTGAATAAAACCAGTTTAAAATATCCTGGGACTTTTTCAACAACATGATCTGTTCTCTTAAGAATGTGACATTAGAGTCAGCCAGAGTGCATATTTTTTTGTTTATTTTTTGTGGTAACCAGGAGTTCCCTTCTTGCATGTTTGGTGTTTTGAGAGGCCTGGCTGGCCCTGCTGAGCTGCCATTGAAGCAAGTGGGAATGCTGCAAGAAACTCGCTTTCCTTGAGGAATATACCATAGCATCTCTACAGAACAGAGGCTTCCAGTAATGGAAGCTGGAGCTGATGTTGATAGAAAAACTGCAACCATATGTCCTGGTTACAGAGAAAAGGGGCAGAGATTTTAGGGCTTTTTTATTTCATACCACCTATATCACCAGTGGGGACAAGTTTTCATTTGGAAGAGCCAAATGCCAGAAATTCACCATCTTGCCTGGCTCTGTCCAGAGAGAAGGTGTTGGGGTCAGCTGGTGGCCCCAGCTCCCTCTCTGCCACCACCCCTGCCTCCATTCCTTCAAGCCCAGCAGAATGTGTGTCCCAGGACTGAGCCAGGCTGGACGAGCACTGCTGAGCACAGCTGAGCACACCGGTCCAGAAAAACAGCACGCAGCACAGCACAACAGGATGATCTACCTCCCAGGGGGGTTGGTTTGTCCCAGTTCATTGTGGTTTGTTTTGGGTTTTCTTCAAACTTGGGATCAAGGAAGGATTTTAAGCCATGAGAGCCCTTCTCACCATATTGCCTTTGTCTGGAAACCACATGGGCAGCACTGCTTCCTGGAAACTTTTTTTTTGTTCTCAGTGGTGAATAACTTTTTGTGGGTCCCTCTCTCTTTTATATACCTTTTGCCACTAATACTGCACTGGTTATCACAAATTTAGTAAATTGTTATTCCAAAGTATATTTTCTCCTTGTTGTTCCTCCATTATTGGAACAGTTGGGCAAAAGGGTGAGGCTTGTTTGAAATTTACTTTCCTGCTAGTTGTTAAAAACAGCACATCATAGTAAGTGCTGCAAGAAAATTTAGGGTAAATCCAGTGCCTCACTTTACATAAATACCATCTGTTAAGACTGGGACATCTTCAAAACAGCATTATTGTCAACTTCTCTGAACACACCATGGCTCTCATTAGCAACTTGCAACTTAACTGATCAGGTGGGGATGTTAAGATGGCAAGATGGAACTGCCTCAAGAATGTCATTCTGGTTTGCCTTATTAAAAAGTTTAAATATCAAGTTTGATCCTGGTGATTTTTTTCTTTCTTATCCCCTTATATGTCATAACTTGGTTTAATGAATTGGATGAAGGTTTATGTCACTATGTGGTGTTGTTAATGTCACCTTGTTGAAATACACAGATCACGGCAAGGCTTGGCGGGCAAGGAATAATTCTATTTTCTTGACCTACAGGCATTTCCTAAGAGATCAACAGGTAATCAGCCAGAAGCAAGTGAGCTGCTCCAACATGAGGGACTACTAGGAGCTAACATGAGAAGATGGAATGCAAAAATATTAAAAAACAGAAACAAAATTTCCAACGAGGGAAATACAAGTTTAACCTTCATATTTCAAAGTTACGCTTTAATGCATGAATTCTTTTCTTCCAAATGAGTTGCATTTCAGATTATTACATAGTTTGTTGAAAGCGTTGTCCTGCTGTTCTCTGCATCATTTTTCTAACAGCCAAAGAAGCTGAGAAATTCTTGAACTGAGTCATCAAGATTCTGACCACCCTTATCTCTGATGCTTCACTCTGCATTTTAAGGACTACATCATATTGAACCGTGACGTGCAAGAGGTGACAAATCACAGTAGGGAAGATATTATCTGCTACAATACTTATCCTTTTTTCATTTGCAGCTGCCACCTTAATATTCAAGACATGATCATGCATAGCTGGAAGGGAGGGTACAGACCTCAAGGCTTACAGTTGCCATTCCCTGTGACCTAGCACACTGAAGGTACCTCTGCAAGCAGATAGAGCAGATATGAAAGCCCTCTTAAGCAGGAAATAACACCTATAGACATGCAAAGAAAACAATATAGGGGAAACTCACTATACTGATATACTACCAACTTCATTATAACATTAAGAACAGTGATTTTTCTCCTGTGCTTTACATTTCCGTGGTAAGACATGGGTTGTGAAAGGAGTCCTGCTTGTTTTATGGAACAAATTATTCCTGGTGTACAGATTTTTAGAGCTGGTCAGTGTCTCTTGATGGCATCAGCATGAATGGACACTACAGTTAGGTCTGTGCACCTATACGGGAGTCACTTCCGTTAGCCGATGTGTGGGAAATGAAGTCTGTGATTTAAAAAATATTAATATTCTGCTTCATCCTCTATCTCAGCTGGCAGACAATCACTTGGTTTGACAGATCAAGGGGTGAATATTAGCACCTCTTCCAGCAGGAGCACTTTGTTAGGTGAGCTTGGCTGAAATACAAAGCTGTCCTTTTCAGGTGTGGGTAAAGCTGTTCCCCATTGTCCTTGTTTTGTCCAGGAGACACAGGTTATTCTACAGCACCTCAGGTTATTGCTGCAGCAGAGGGAAGGGCCTCTGAACTTCTGAGAAGTGTGTGGGTTTCAGTCGAGGGAAGACATCTGCTGCAGTTTCATTGTCTCCGGATAACAAGTGAACATTTTTGTGTGTGAATCACCCTCTCTTTTGTATGCTTTTAAAATTAATTTTATTTGTTACTTTCTGCTTTCTTCTCTCATTGCTGTATCCAGTAAATTGTTCTTATCTCAACCTGCGATCTTTTTACTTCCAATTCTCATCTCCATCCTACTGGAGCAGGAAGTGGGATGGGAAGCACGTGAGAAGTATGTAAAAGATAAAAGACACCATACCTCAGCAGGAAAGTTCTGCCATCTCCTTGAGGTTCCCGTGCTGGAGCTATGATTTCAGGTGGTGAGGAGAGAGGAGACAACAGGAGGATAGAAATAGAATGAGTCTAAACAAATACAAAAAATATCTTTGTAAAGGACTCTCCTCTTTTAAAATATTATAACTTTCAGCAATTAAATCGCAGCATCACAGAATATGCTGAGTTGGAAGGGGCCCTCAAGGACCAAGAAGTCCAGCCCTGCATAGCAGGGTTCCCAAGAATCACATTGTGTGCCCAAGAGTATTGTTCAAATGCTTCTTGAACTCTGTCAGACCAACAGAACTTGAACTCTGCCAGGAACCCCCCAGACCAACTTCCCTAGGGAGCCCATTCCAGTGCCTAACCACCCCCTGGGTGAAAAACCTTTTACTAACATCCTGCCTACACCTGCCCTGGCACAACTTCAAGTTGTTTCCTTCAAGCTGTCACTGGTCACCAGAGAGAAGAGATCAGTGCCTGCCTCTTCCCTTCATGAGAAGTTGTAAGGGCAATGAGGTCTCCTCTCAGTCTCCACCAGCCTGAACAGGCAAGTGACCTCAGCCACTCTTCATATGGCTTCTCCTTAAGTCCCTTCACCATCTTAGTTGCCCTCCTTCGGACACTCTCTAATAGCTTAATTTCTTTGTAATAAACCTGCCCCCAGCACTCTAGGTGAGGCTGCCCCATCTCAGAGTAGATCAGGACAGTCCCCTCCCTTGCCCAGCTGTGATGCTGTGCCTGATGCCCCGCAGGACAGGGTTGGCCCTCCTGGCTGCCAGGGCACTCATGTTCCATGTTCATGTTTCAACTTGCCATCAAATCCAGGTCCCTTTCCACGGCACTGCTTTCCAGTATGTCATTCCCAGTCCCATTCTGGACCTTTTCTCCAGAAGGATCCTGTGACAGACAGTATCAAAAGCTCTACTGAAATTGAAAAAGATTACATCAGCTGGCTTCCCTTGTCTGGCTGAGTGGGTCACCCTTCCTAAAGGGAAATCAAATTTGATAAGCAGGAAGTCATGTCCCCTCATGAATCCATGCTGGTTGTGACCAGTGAATGTGTTGTCTTTCAGGTATTTTTCAATATCTACAAGAATAATCTCAATAATTTTTACCAGGCACTGAAGGAAGACTGGCAGGCCTGTAGTTTCAGGGGTCCTCTTTCTCACCCTTCTTGACAATTTGGACATTCCTCAGCTTCCAGTCAGCTAGGATTTCCACAGATTCCCAAGATCTTTCAGAAATCTACGGAAGAGGTTTTGTGATGACATCAACCAAATCTTTGAGGATTTTTTGGATGAATCCCCTTGGGCCCTGTAGATTGGTAGGGATCCAGCTGGAGCAGCAGATCCTGAACAATGTCAGGGTTAACTGAGAGTTGATCATTCTCACAGTCATGGTCTTCCAGCTGGGACCAAGGGTCATCTGTATTGGTGACAGACAAAAAGAACACTTTAAACACTTTTGCTTTGTCCATGTCCCTGTTTGTGAGATGACCATCCTCCTCCTGAAATGGGATAATGTTATTTTTATGCTACCTTTGTCTATTAATATATTTGAAAAAACTTTTTTTATTGTCCTTCACAGTTCTGGCCAGCTTCAATCTTCAAGCTCTGTATTCTTCCCATGTCACCTGACCTTGCTTCCACTGGGTACACACCTTCCTTTTTGCCTTATCCAAGACAGTGGACCACTTTTCATTATGAAGAAAATAATTTACAGTTCTGAATCTTAGTTGCAGGAACCTCAGTTTCTCCTGTTGGTGTTTTACACAAGCTTCCTCATTATGCAATTGTTGCCCGACAGAGAGACACGAAACAACTAGGTTGTTTAGTGCGGTGCTTTATTGAGGGCCCTGGGGTCTGAGGACTAGCGTCCAAAGTCAGAGCCCATCTTTCCCCTTTTTCGACAGGTTTTTATATCCTTTACAAAGTGATTTACATACAATAGTACAATAGTACTCATTCTTCAAGACAATACAGTTACGTAAATCTCATAGATATTATTTCTAAAAAGTCATAAATTCTACACGCTTGTCTACTCAAAACTATAGGTTACCCCCCTTTAATCCCCCTTGCTTGTCATCCCACCACCAGAACCCTTTATCATTGATTATACATTAACCTTTATCATTTATTTATTTTACTGTGTTCTGCATGCCCTACTAGATCCTTTAATTATTTATTTTGCTGTGTTCTGCATGCCCTACTAGATCCTTTAATTATTAGTTTGTGGTTCTTAGTACATTCCCAGGGCCTGCTTGTGAACTGCTGCTTTCTAAGCCTTAGCATAACTACTGCTATTGCTATATCTACATTAGCTCTTTTCTCGTTATTTTCGGTATCACAATGAAGACCCAAAAAAGATTATTTTTTAAATTAGAGGCAGCACCTAATTCTACTTACAGTTTTTGACACTGACTTGAACACTTTCAAGGAAACAATGGTTTATTTACTGACAGAAAGAGGGGCTTTTATTTCAAGCAACATTTCTCCAGTTAATATAAAACTCCAGACTTTTAGTCCAGTGTCATTAAAAATGGACTTGAAAATGTTATAGCTGCTGCTTAAAGATGCTTAACTAGATATTGGTGTTATTTTTCTCTGTGTTTTTCTTGTGTTAGTCTCCTTAGGGCTCAGTGCATGCATGTGAGCATTTGTCTTTCCAAAAGAAAAATATAAACAACAGGGCCTAAGGTTATTTATGTTTAGAATAAAAGGGTTTATGGCACAGTTTCTACTTATGTAACTCAGCGGCTGGCACAAATTCAGCAATAAGATGAATTCCCAGTTCTCTTGAAATCACTTGTTTTTTCAAGCAAGGTACCTTAGTGGAATTGGACCTGAATCCAATAGCCACACCATATATAGTTTTGTCATAAATATCTGTCAATGTTTGATAATAAAACACATAAGGATTACACTGTTTAACCCAGGATCTCATTAATTAATAGGAGCTATGTATTTAAATATATTTGAACCTCTGGGCCTGGAACACCAGCCTCAATCATAATGTGTTGTTTCAAGTGTTGAGTCACAGCAAGATGGCTGCATTTCGGTAAATCATGTTCTCCAGGGGTTTGCAGGGCATCTTTTATATCAATTTTAAAATCAATTACAGTTCCTCTGACAAACTTCAGGTTGCATTCAGTACCTGTAAAGCAAACAACATCTGTGTGAAGCATGGGACTGGTTAGACATAATTTTTACAGTCCTTGAAGGTAGCAGTTTGTTTTCCCTATAGTGTGTAGGAGAAAGATCTCACTACAGCACTTTTCTGGCAGGAGCTTAGCACCATCAGCCCAAAGCATCTCAGCAAACCCTAGGAAATACATAACCATCAGCCCTTTGGATGAGGTAAGTATGGTAATATAGGGTCTTTCCTTATTCTCTCCAGGAGACAGGACAACCATTTCTTCAAGTGAGAAAGTACGGACCTATCTCAAAAGGAGCACAGTGTCTGCTTGAGCTCCATTCTTTGGGGACCCAAATTCACCATTCCTTCCCAGCTAGAAAAGAAGCTGATGGTGCATGATTACCATTTGAACACAGATGCCTGGAAAGGAGGAGTTTAAGCAAAAACACAGTGAGCACATGAAGCCAGGACTGTTCCTCTGGCAGCTCCAGTGACATCATTCTCATTCTTTTCTGGGGTCTGGCAGGAAGGACTGGACCAAGTTCACCAGCAGTGCCATCTCAGAGTTTGGTAGCTGGCCTGCTGTGGTAGCATGCCCTCCCCATGATCCAGAAGGGACCCTGCCTGGCTGTGCAGGAATGACATGCCTTGAAATCCAGGTCTAACAAGTCCAGCAAGGATCTCTGAAGCTTATTAATGGAAACAGAGACACAGGTGATAAGTAGAGAGCCTGGGATTCAAACAAAGCTGTACTGCTCCAGTTCAACAAATTATGTGCTACCTGAACGGTTGAAAAGGAACTTTGTGCACTTCTGCTGTGCACAAAAGGGGGTTAAAAAAGCCAAATGATATCAAGTTTGCAGAGGGCATGCTTGCCCCTTCACTAAGCATGGTCTAGTGCTTCTTGCACCATTGTCATCTACGGTTGCAGCACTGTAGATTTTAGAGCTTAGCACAGCTGTCTTCAGAGGAATTTGTCTGTGAGCTTTTGGGAAATGTTCCTGACATTTCTTCTGGGTGCACAGTACTTTCCCAGGTACAGGATAGTGGCAGATAACTTGGGAGAAGCAAGGATGCTTCTGGAATCTGTGCCCCTGTCAGTATGAAACACACATTGTAAGACAGTATCTGGGCTTAGAAGCAACCAGAAAGACAAAACCAAGACCACACAAGGGAAAACTCTTGCACAGGCAAAGGAATGAAAACCACTGGATTGAAGACCAAAATTAATATTGTAGATTTCAGTGATTACAATTCCTTAATATAGTACAACAGCGAAACTGCCAGGAAATGCAATCATTTTTTGACAATGAACCAGTCTCTCACACACTATTTCATATGCTACCAGTACACAAAGAGCTACTCTGAGTCAAAGGGCTAATTGCGAGTAAAACCTGATAAGAGAAGGGACAGGGTAGCATGAGCAGTAAAATTCTGGCTGCATGTAGACAAGTTATGATATTCTTCTGCTTCCCCTCTTTTTACAAAAAGGAACTGGAATGCTTTGAGGAGTTAAAACAGGGAACTGGTCTAAAAGTGATGGTAAAGAAGTGTCTCCCCATACTGCACTTCATTAACCTGTGGAAGTAGCTGCTGAAACATTTCCCTCAGGCTGACCAGAAAGAGAGATTAAATATCATTAAAAATCTGAAATATTTCTACATCTAATTTTAAAATTCCCAACACCCACATATAATTATGTGAGAGAAGATAAAAATTATTTATTAAAAGAATAAAACCACTTCTGCCTTGGCATATATACTGACATTCTAAGTAGGAGACAGTATTTTGTCATTGTTTACTGTGAGGTTTCTTGAACCTTTAGCTGATGCTAAATCTCTAGCCACAGTCAGACATGAAATTTTGGGCTAAAAATAATACTAATACCAGCAATTCAGTCTGATCTTCATCTGTTCCACTGAGTTTATCCTCCAATACAAAAATTCAAAAAAATAAACATATTACTCACAATTTCTTCAGGGCTAAACATTCCTTCCTAAGAGAACAAACAACCATAGCCAGCTCAAGTCAGCATTAGCACAGTAGGTGCTTTTTAAATTTATACTTACCTTAAATTTGATAGAAGAAGGGAACAGAATGGTACCTTAATATTTCCTTAAAAGACATATGTAGTCCTAAAATAAGGATCTTAGTGTCTACATGAAAAGTTGAAGTCATTTAACTCAGTAAGTTTGAGCATGCTATATCTGTACCAGCTCTTATTGTACTTGCAGAGGCCTTCAATTAGCTAAACTGTCTAAATAAACAATAAAATCTAACATGATTACAAACCTAACATTAAATCACTTTTGGTTGCCTATTGATATTAACAACAGCACAGTTGTTTCTTTTCAGCTGAGATGTTGTTGAACTAAATCAAACAACTTACATCTTCTTTGCCTTTTGAACTTTGAAGTAACATGGCAGTTTATGCTGCATGTTTGTTTCAATCATAAAGTAAGAAGCACATGGCTCAGCCAAAATACGTTTTCAGGGCTTGAGGTTTCAGATTTGCTTCTTTTCAATTAGCTCTGACTAAAGTTTTCCTGTGATACATTGATAAACACCTCAAGCATAAGACAGAAATGAATGTTTTCTTCCTTTGAATGAGAAGATCATGGAAAAGTTGCATGCCTTAATCTGTTAACTATTTTCTTTTGAGGTAGCCTCAGCACACTTAGTTCTCCTCATTGCAAGGGCACACAGCAGGCTCATGTCCAGCTTACTGTCCATCTGGACCCTGCTTGTACTAAATCTGCTTGGTAAGCACAAGTGTATTATTCTAAACTATTAGTGCTAAGCATTCCTACCCATAGCGCCATTCAGGCAATTAAAATGGCAATCATCTGTGTCACCAAAAAAAAAAAAAAAATAAAAAGAGGATAGCAGGAAAAATTAAAAGGTGATGCACTAAAATAGTTGGCAAATTCAGTCAGTAATTCTAAAACATGGAGTTCAGACAGACCAATGAGAGTTTAGTCATCTGCTATGCAAGTTTTCATCCCTGGACAAATTGTAGAGATTTCCTTCTTATTCTGGAAAGCAGAATGGATATGTGGGAGGATGTATTTCATTTCAGCCCAATTGCAAGAGAACTACGGGAAGATGTGAAAGCACCCAAGGAAATACAGTCTCCTGCTAGCCTTGAAAGTCATGTTGCAGAACAGCTAAATTAGTCAGAGGAATTGTGTCCTATTTCTATCTGGAAAGTAAGAGTAGACAAATACACCAAGGCATCATTTTTGTTTTTCATGACTTATTTTTCTTGAGATAATTTGAAAACAATCAGGTGAAGTGGAGGTACTGGCCCAGTCCAACTGGGAGGATTTCAGAAGTTGCCCTGAGGTCTTCTGGTACCCTTTATATAAAGATCTGGAATATTTCCCCTCCCTTGTTCTTCTCCAGCACACCTGAGGATGCAGCAGCACTTGTATGCTTAACTCACTCCCTGCTGTTGGCAGGACTTGTGTCCTTGTCCTTTTTTCTGCAGTGTCTCTAGCTGTGGGAAAGGAGACAAGAAAATATCGAACATTTAGAAACAAATTTCTATGAGCATAAATGATTGCATGCTACATTTGGACTACTTTCCATGTGGTAGTAAAATTCCATAACGGAAAATCAACAGATTTGTATTGTCATTGGGTCACTGCTGAGGATGAAAAAGCAAGGCCAGCTCTTCTTCCCAGTCCAGACTCCAGGGGTCCACTGCTTAAAAGATAACAAGATACCTATCACAGCATAATCTTAATTCCCTTCATGTTAGTCATGCTACCCATGAACGCATCTAATTTATCTGATTTTTCTTGGATCTTTTGTAGATTTTATGCATGATTATTGATTGGATTACAAAATCTTTAAAGTCTTCAGACTCTTCAGATTTTACCAATTTTCCTTACAGCACTCCAGATGTGCCTCACCAGACACAGCAGAGGGACAGGATCACCTCCCTCAACCTGCAGGCAATGCTTTTCCTAATGCACCTCCGGATCCCATTGTCCTGCCTGGCCCCCAGGACACACTGCTGGCTCAGGGACAGCTTGTTGTCCACCAGGACCCCCAGGTCCTTCTGCACAGAACTGCTTTCCAGCAGGTCACCCCAGCCTGTGCTGGTACCTGGGGTTGCTCCTCCCCAGGTGCAGGATCATACATTTGCCTTTGCTGAATTTCAGATGTTTCTTCTCTGTCTACCTCTCCAGCCTGCCCAGGTCCCACTGAATGACAGCACAGCTCTCTGCAGTATTGCTCACTCCTCCTGGCTTTGTCTTGACAGGGAACTCACTGAGGGGACATTCTGTCTCTGCCTCCAGGTCACTGATGAACAAATTGAACAAGACTGGACCCAGAGCTGACCCCTGAGGAACCCCACCAGCTCCAGGCCTCCAGCTACACCCTGTGCCACTGGTCACAGCCCTCTGAACTCTGCATTCAGGCAGTTCCCAATTCACCTCACTGTCCTCTCAGCTAACCCACACTTCCTGAGCTATCTATGAGCACCTAGGGGAAGCAGGGACAAAAGCCTTGCTGAAGTCAAGATGTCCCCACTGTTCACTTCTCCCTTGTCCATGCAAATCATATGTAGTTTTGACAAAGCCTTTGTTCAGAGACTTCTTTCCTGGTTTGAAACCAAATTAGAAAAAACTCATGAGAAACATACAGAATTGTTTGATAGCTGGTTTTGTATTGCACATTTCTATTCCTGTCCAGCCCTGTTCTGCTGCAAAGGATTTCTCATGCCTTGATCTCTACAGTTATTCAGGTCACAAGCTATGTCCTGATTTTGCCATTCACTGTTGTGAAATACTTCTCTTTCCTGGAGATAATGACATTCAGATGGTGACACAGTACCTGCCTTAATGAAATTAACATATCAGCATGATGTCGTTGTTATTGTTGTTGTTATGACTGATAATTTGTAATTCTTTCAATTATAATTAATAATGATAACTAATTGCTACTAACAGCTGCTTACCCAGTTGGTTCACTTTGGATTTGCATGGAAGGGAGATCTTAACCCACACCTAATCCTTGATTACAAATTTTCACTCCAGTCTGTGGCATGATGGGCCACCATTTGCAAGGCGGAAATTTCTTGGCTGGCAAGTGAGAAACTGGGCTAGAAGGATGTGCTACACTTGTGAGAAGAACACACAGCCTGTTCACATGAGAGTAACCAAAACCCCATGAGTTCAAAACTAATTGGTGCATGGGGAGATGTTGATTCCTGCCCCAAACTACAGTTGACTAAGGGCTTCCACAATCCCAAATTGTATCCCAGAGTTAAAAAGCCTTCCTGTGGTACCTATGTCTGCTGGGCAATGTTAGGCAAAGTCTGCAGCAGCTACACAATCTGAAATGTGAAAGCAGGCATTTGCGAACCCCACTGCTTTATATGTTCCTCGTAAGAGAAAAAGAAAAAATTCATGACCATTTCAAACAGCTTAATATTTTTAGACAATCAAGTTTTTCTTTCATGGTTCAATTGGAATTCTACTTCTGTACATTACAGTAGTTTTTTTTCTGACACTTCTTTCAAAATCCAAAGACAGCTCCTATCCAGGAATAATTTCAGCTTCTGAGTTACAGATATTTTCTCTACGCAGTAGAGCAATGAATCAAAGTATTTAAATTCAGGCTGCTGTAATATTTCACCATCCTGCCAGAGACAAAAATGCAGTAGCCAAACTGTAAACAACCCTGTTTACTTGCAGACCTGTTAAATATCATGAAAGCACTTATATCTCTTTTTAGAACTGGAGCCCATAGAACAAACCATGGATGTAAGCTTATGTTATGCATAAGAATTTTCAGGACTAAAATTTGCTAATTTAACTTCAAAAGTGCATGTGTTATAGGTGAGTTCTTGAGGATCATGGAGCAGCAGTTCGTTGAAGGCATTTTTCCTTCAAAGGAAAATAAAGGTCCATTTTATTTTTCCCTTTTTTTCTCCTTTTTTCTAAGTTCCAAGACAAAGAAGATAGAGCAACACCAGACTATTTGGAAATCTGGGCCAGGAAAATCCATTGGACAGTTTCGCTGCTTTCTGAATCACACCTCTTCAGTTTATTATTATTATTATTATTATTATTATTATTATTATTATTATTATTATTATTATTTTTATTTTTATTTTTATTATTATTGCTACTCTAGGCAATTAGTCAAATGGAGATATTCACAAGTTAATTTTCAGACATTCTCAAGAGCACAGATAGCTCATGGAATATTTTTATCCTGGAAATGAAAACTGTTACTGGTCAATTTTGCTTTTACTGTAACACAAGTTGCAGAAAAAATATGACAGAAAACTTTGCCTGACAAACTTAATTATAGTCTTTGTTTGAGAAGAAAGTGTTTTTTATACCACCTACCTGAAGTTTTGCTACTGCTCTCAGGAAGGACTACCCCAGTGTGCCTTACCCATGGATAGAAACAAATCTCTGTGTAACAGAATATGGCTTGATTAAGCTCTACTTACCTGCAGCTAAGTAGTTATATCTTCCCACAAGCAGTCTTCAATGCCTGGCTTGATATCTGCATGAAAAATAACAATATTATTCTTTCTCTCATCTGTGCTTTCAGGAGAGCATAGCGTACTGCTATTTTCAGCACTATTTGCACCTGCAGCAAGTGACTTCCCCGCTCCAGTCTCAGGCACTACCAGGTTCGGTCTGAATCACACACATTTACTTACAAAAATCTCCAGATGTTTGCAGTGTCATGAGCACCATGCCCAGTTTGAGTTCTGCACTACAGACCAGACAGAAATTATTTAGGTTTTGCCCACTTTTCAATGTTTAGTCAGT
The DNA here is from genome assembly GCF_009819885.2 of Catharus ustulatus. Classification (NCBI taxonomy): domain Eukaryota; kingdom Metazoa; phylum Chordata; class Aves; order Passeriformes; family Turdidae; genus Catharus; species Catharus ustulatus. The sequence continues at coordinate 45,985,142 of NC_046262.2, read as the reverse complement.
TGCATTATCAGTCACACATACGTCATTATGACTCAAAAGTGTCTCCTACTCAGAAACAAAACTCCTTTAGAAGAAACCCAGGAAAATAAACATGATATAAACAAATCTGAACAAGTAACTCTCTGCATGTATTAGGGAAATCCATGAAGAAAAGGTATGTCACGTTTCATGTGAAAACTGAGCAAAGCATCTTCCAGAAAAACCTCCAGCATGGATCCACAGCATATGGTGGAATCCTTTTTATCTCAACAAAACAGGTCGATTTTGCAGGTAGTGTTTTCAGCTGACATTTTCCCCACTCAAGATGTAAAAAAAGCTACACTATTTTGCTACAGTGGCTGTCAACATCAGAATATTTTCTCATTTTTGTTTTGAATTCTCCTGAAATTTTTAATGTTTTTAACTAGATAAAGAGCAGGTCCTTTTTAAAACTATAACCTGGTCCTTATCATTCTGTAAACAGGGCTTCTTATGGAATTTTGCAGTACTATAGTGAGAATGACATAAGAGCATGGCAGGTCAGTATTATTAGTTTATGTGGCTCAGCTTAAATTGGACCAAAGCACAGACTAACCTATCACAAAGAGCAGAATTGGTAGCATGAGATCTGTGTAGAAACACGTGGAAAGGAGTGCTTTTTTCCGAGAGTGTAAGAGGAAATGATTAAACAAAACATCTCTTGAATGTAAGAGGAGATATAAGAAAGAAATGCTGATTGGCGTAATGAAGGAGAACACTTTTGCCTTCAAGAGCTCTACAAATGGAGGAAACAGCTTGGACCTAGATTAAACATGACCGGGAAAGCAGACATAACAGTTGACTTGCTTAATACCTTTTAAAGTTCAATTTAATCTTCTTTTCTCATTATTTCCTGCTCATGATCCTACTACCAGTTAGGTACACCTCTGACCCAGCAAAATAGTATTGCTGTGGCAAAAATATTTAAGAACTATGTTGTTCTTTCTCTTCAGGTTCAGACAGATTGCTAAAATTACCTCTAAACAAAATGTAAATTTACCCTACAGTTTTGGCCAGGACATTTGGTTTAGTAAAACTAGTAAAAAGTCTGTTTAGTAAAATACAATCAGATTCTTTTCACTCTGTTTAAGTGTGTATAAACTGCATTCCCTCTGCAAAAATCCCAGTGCATGCTAGGAGCTAGGATTTGTTCCCCTCCCTGTGGGCAGTGATGGACACTGCACCTATCATTTTTGCAGGGCAGAAGTGTGTCTTTTGGTGAATAACAAACCCCAAAAAATATCCCATCTGTTCATATTTTAAAATCCATCACTCTATTAATAGCACTAAAGGAAATATTTTCCTGGTGGTTGCGAAAAGAGGTTTAAAACTTTAAAAGCAACACAAAATAGCTCCATTTCATTTTTCCAGAAAACAGAAAGCATTTCAAATTCTGAGTTCACTGGGATAGTCAGTCATCTCTTTTCTGCTCTTTGAGTCTGCATGAATTGACATGGAGAGCAGTATCTCCCTGTTAGACTCCTCTTCCTTGTCTCCCTGTGTGCCGAGGGTTGACTGGAGCTAGCAAACAGGGTTCAAGAATGCACCTAGTCCTTTGGTGCCAGCATAGCTTTGAAAATACAAAAGAAGACCCTGATACAAGCGTCTTAATCTGTGCAGCATATGTATTGCCAAGGAAACAGTCAAGTCCCATGGGAATAACTGTGAACAAGAACAGAGTCTGGCCTAATTTATGTCAATCTGTGCATGAGTGCTTTGCTCCAAGAATAACAAGAGCAAACCTTTCAAGCAGTTATACCGATTTTCTGCAACAATCTGAAGATCTGAGTGCTATGGTTACAACATAAGAGCCCAGCAGCAGTCTGCTAGACCTACCCCCTATTAAGAAACAGACTCTCTTGACAACTACACGTCTCTCTGGGGAAGAAAAAGAGAGACAGCACTTTCAATTCACCAGGTCAACTATCACCTTGGAAACATTAGGACACACAGATGGAAGAGTCACCCTGCAAATGCAGGATTGGTGTTCTCTGCTGCTGAGGAGATGAAGTGTATGAGCTCAATCCCATGAAAATCCTTATCACTATTATGAGAGGCAGCAGCATCTCATACAGCAGCTCCCTGCAATTCAGCAGACTTCCCTTATGGCAGGTGAAAGACACATGCAGGTTTACAATGGCCCAAGTCTGACAGTTTTTGAGTATGTTTTTTAAGGACACATTTCAGCTGATATGTTCTCAGGCCTGGCTGACTGTTTTGTTTCATAAATGTTTCGTGTCAGCAGAAGAGTGGGAACTGGAATACTTGGGATGGGAGTTTCCCTTTGAACACCAGCGTAGGCATACAAAATATTAAAGCGACAGAAAAACACAAGGGTTTTTTTAGGAAAAACAACACAGAGAAAAGAAGAAATATTCTTCATATATATAACTTTGAAAATCAGACCATGTCACTGAGGTTCCTAAATGCAAGCTAAGTTCCACTTCTCTTTTCCATTCTCTTCCGTCTAATAAGCTTAACAGCAGAACAAAGCAAGGTCAAAGCAGAGTCCTTAGCGGTTGGGCAATATTGCAACAGAGCACGAAATGGAGTAACACAAATTACAGCCTTGTTGTCTCTGTGGCTATGATCCTGGTTTGTGGTTTAAGAATCTGGATGACAGATTTCTGAGGGTTTTAAAGATAAACAATTAAGTGAACCAAAGAAGTTAACATGCAATGAGGAAGAGCTGTTATGAGTGAAATCTTACTGGATTAATTATCATAATTAAGAAAATTTATCCCTACCCCTCCTGAAAATACATTTATATAACTATACAATTATTCTGTACTGCTGCCTGTCAAAAAGTCAGGATAAGGTAGCTGGCATGTGCCTGCCTAAGGGAAAGAAATTTTACTGTAAATCTTTTTTTCTTCTTCGGGTAATTGCAGAGTCTGATTCTTTCCTGTAATGTGCAAGCATGACTTCGCAAGCTCATTCCCCCAAATGCTTCAGCAAAATTTTGAGTTTATGATTTCAAGTTTCCTTACTCAACAGTACCTGTGAGCAGTTGTTGCTGGCAATGAGGCCTATGAGGGCTCTCAGTAAAAGTTCATGAAGTGCTTTTTAGGACAGAGATGGATTAATGGATGGAGACTCCAAAGGTGAGTACAGATAAAACAGTCTCAGGATTTAGCAATTCCGTTTTTTTAAATAAATTCTCACTCACAGTTTTCCCTATGGGTCCCATCCAGGTTTTAGGTGCAGAGGAAGATGATCACATGGGCTTGTTGAGATTGTCGTTCTTCAAGTCCGTCCAAGCCTCAGCTTCACTCTTTGCTGAGTTCCTGTCTAGGTTAGCCTTTTCCAGAAAGTTTTATCTATCAATGAATCCCAGAGGAGACCTCTGCTGTTCCCTGACGCTTCAGAATTAAACACTGCCAATCCACTTACCAGTATATTGTTGCCTTTAGTTTCTTGATAGAAGAAATATTTGATACAGCCAGAAAACACTAAAATGTGGCAAAAAGCTCTATCTTTTGGAATATAGAGAAAATAGAGTTTATCCATAAATGCATCTGTGAACCATTCTTCACTTTTCATTGTTGGCACACATTTTGAATAAAACCTAGAGGTCACATGGATGTAAACACACTGGACCTTTCAGGTTTTGTGGGGGTTATTTTCTGGACTTCACAGTGTAACTATTTTGCTTTATGCACAGCCTCTGGACTCTTCATAACGAGTGGAAAATACCAGGTTTTCATCCACCTTAAAATATTTCCAAACCCTGAGAGCAGACAGCTTGAGATCGTCAGACAGTAATACCCTTGTGTGAAGGCTTGGACATCTCAACTGCTGATGACAGAGATCTGCAAAGCAATGACAGCCTTAGACATCATTGCACATATATTTTCTTTTTCTCCATTTACTTAGTCCAGAGGGCTTTCTTCAACCAGTCTGAAGAGCTGCTCAGCTCAGGGGAAGCTCCCTGATATTTTCAAGGTTTTTTTTTCCTCATTATGAAAGAGGCATGTCCAAAGATTGCCCTCCCCATTTCCAATATTTTCGGATCCATTCAACTGAGTTATCCTGAGCTGCCCTTGTGCACACATATGGGGAAATAATTACACTTCCAGCACCTTCAGTAGTCAAATTTTTTTTAGGTTTTCTTTAATTCTGCTGTGAGAAACTGATATTTTTTGAATGCTACCAGACATATGTTGAGATCAACAACCACTTTTACATGGATTTCTTCCCCAGTGCTCATTTCTTTTTCTTAAACAAAACAATTCAAAGACTGGAATATAAAGCACATAAGAAGAGTCAAACTGGATCACACCAAGGACCCATGTGGTCCTAATTGCCATCAATGTACGAAACCACATAGATTAGAATCCAGTTAAGATCAGGACAGAACTGCAATTATACTACTCCAGAATATTATCACAGTTGTTTTGTGGCTCTGGAAACATCATAAACCACAAACATTTCTCTATGAATTAACCACACTCCAGGTAGAAGTACAGTAGTTTCACGAATACAAGCCGCACGGACTATAAGCCGCACCCCCGGTGCCTCGACAATGTTGCTGTCTTTGTCAATAGATAGGCCGCACCCCGAATATTAGCCGCACTTTCGTTCGTAGCGAGAATCCGTGCGCAGTTTTCACAAATTGGCCAATTAGTAACAGGATCGCGGCATAGTGGGATTTACTGGCTCGGGGCGGGGCCAGGAAGGCTCGGCCCGCTCATGGTTGCCGACGGGGCCGGCCAGGTGGTGCTGCAGCCGCCGCCGGGCTCACTGGCCCCCCTCTCCTGTCAGCACCGCCTCGCTGCCGCGTTTGCTCGTCCTGCCGGCGGGCCAGCCGCAGCCGCCCTGCTGCTGCGGTTACTCGCCCTGCCGGCGGGCCAGCCGCCGCCGCCGCTGACAGGCACGCCTGTCGCCCTGCTGCTGCGTTTACTCGCCCTGCCGGCGGGCCGGCCCCCGCCGCCGCTGCGAGGCACGCCGACCGCCCTGCTGCTGCGTTTACTCGCCCTGCCGGCGGGCCGGCCCCCGCTGCCGCTGCGAGGCATGCCGGCCGCCCTGCTGCTGCGTTTACTCGCCCTGCCGGCGGGCCGGCCGCCGCCGCCGCCAGGCTCGCCGGCCGCCCCCTCCCGTCTGCACCACCGCCGCGTTTGCTCACCCTGGCCGGCACTGTAGGCCCCCGCACCGCCGGGCACCCCCACGCTGCTGGCCCCGATTCTGCTGGGCTTCCCCCGCTGCCAGGCAGCCCCACCCGTCCGGCTTCCTGCTTCTGCCATGCTCCCCTGCACTGCTAGCCCCAGTTCTCCCGGGCTCCCCCGCCCTGCTGGCCCGGGCTCAGCTGCCCCCCCTCCCCCGCCCTGCTGGCTCAGGCTCAGCCGCCCGCCCCCCACACTGCTGGCCCCGCCTCTGCCAGGCTTTCCCACCTCTGCCGGGGCCGGCCGGGCTCCAGCTTGGCTTGGGGCTGCCGCAGGCTCTCACTTCCGTGTTGGCAGCTTTTAGAATTTTGTCCATGTATTAGCCGCCTTCGAATATTAGCCGCACTTCTGGGTTTCCACCAAACTTTTGGTCAAATTGGTGCGGCTTGTATTCGTGAAATTACTGTAATTGTTTTCCATGAATCTGTCCTGTCTCCTTCTGAATCCAGGCAAAATTAAGCCTGCAAAATTTTTGGAGGAAAAAGGCCCACAGCTCACCTATGTATTAGGTGAAGAGCCATGTCCTTTCCTGTGTAATGAATGTGATACCCCCTTGGTCTAATTTGGGGTCGTCTAATCCTTTTAGTGTAAGAAACATTAATTTTCTTATTAGAACTTTCTCTGCTCCTCTCAGGATAGACCTCTCTGCTTAAACAATAATGCTTTGTTCCACACCATCAAAATCCACTGTTGCACACATACAAAGAACCACAAAGAACCACAAAGGCTCTAACACCAGTTGGAGATTCTAAAAGCTACAATATCACAAATACTATAGATAGAAAAACTGACAAAAATCAAACGAAAAACTGACAAAGTAAAATCTAACATTGTCTAAAAATAATATTACAAATAACTGGAGGAAGTAAACCAATATGAAGACCATGCATTTCTACAACCTTCCCTTCAATGCAAGCAAAGATTTCACAGTTTCCACTTGCATTCCAAAAGATTTACCTTCAGAGGAATATGTGGGGATGGCTGCCGATCAGAGAAGACATTAATGTTTTTCTACTTTACAGAAACCCCTGGTCATTATGACAAAAGTCACCTATGTACAGGTAGGCTTCAATAGAAAAGCTGACAGTGTTCTAGACTGAACATATCAGCCTTAAGTGTCCCACTTTTCCCTCTAGTGTACTATGTGGGATTTGAAATACCTTGGAAACCGCAAAAAGTGAATCTCATTAATCATAAAATCCTCTTATGACTGGACTGACAGCTACTGTGAGAAATGTCAGCTTCAGATGACACAGACACAGAGAAGAAGCTTGTAATGGAAAATCTGCCTCATCTGTAACTAGAACATCATGAATTAGAGGCAGTAATTGCCCTTACAAGCAGAGAATAATGTCATCATTATTCTTACTACTTGTCACTTTAAATCTTGGTATTAGGTGATGGCTCTAAGATGTTCACAGCTAAAAATTTCTGGCCTCAGTCCACGTGAACACATTATCACCTGCCTATTTGAAGAGAAAACTGCAAATAGCTACCTCTATATAGGACCTCTATCTGGAGTGCAATTTCACTATGAGAAATGGGCATCCTCTAACTATGGTTAGGCAGGCTATGAAGTCGACATGAAACTCTGTGCACTATGAGTTTTTGATCTTTGAAAGGATGATAACCTTAATTTTCCAGTTAGATTTTTACATACTGAGAATAGGCCCTATTACCTAGAAAAACAGAAAATCTCTTACATAATCGTACAAAATGTTCTTTGTACAAGACCAACACTTCATGTGGCTCAAATTCTTAACATGAAAAAAGGAAAAGTGAAGAAGTGTTTCAATTAAATTTTGTTAGCATCTCCAGTATTTCTACCGTGTGAAGTCTTCTACATCTGTGGTGCCCGATCTGCTCCAGACTCTGTAAACTGAAAAAACTCATGTTATATATATGTTACAGGTAGCCACTGGAATAGGGATGACATGGCATGACAGGATGTAATGTTTCTAATAGTAATTTTTTTGTTTCATGGGATCATACACGAGTGATTCAGGAGCCGTTGAGTGAACTCTCAAGGCCTGTTTTCATATTACATGCATTTACCAGCATTCATATTACATGAGCATACACTTCTTCTTGCCCAGAAATCTGCTCTCTGATTTGGTGCAGCAGAGACTTCAGTACAGATATGAAACACCAGAAAATGTCTACTTTTGGCAGATGTACACAGCAAATGGCAGGAACTCTAGAGTAAACATAACTCACTTCTGCAGAAAATGCCTTAAACTCCTGATACTAACTAGAAGTTTGGCTACGGAAATCAATCAAATGTTGGCCTCCTGTACAATACTGGACTTCTAGCTGATATCACCCTCACTTTTAAACAAACTTCTCTGAACTCTCTGGGGATGCCTCTCTAATTAGTGTATTTTTTCTTCGATGAAGCCCCACATTACACTGGGTCTGGACAAACTATCCAAATACAATTGTTCATCCTGAGAAGAGTCCAAATCCACAGAGATACAGCCAGGATATATCTAAATTTGCCTGCAAAAATATTTAGTGGGAATTAACAATGTAATCTGGTCAGGAAAATGGAAAGTTAATTTAGAATAAATTTAGGTGGTCAGGACTAAGGCATCAATTAACAAATGTTTTCTATGATGCTTGGATAAGTCTTATTTATCCAGTAGGTGCAAACTTCAGTTCTGGGTTGCTGGTGTTTTTTCTTCTTTAACCATTTCTCGCCCTGTCAGTTTTCAAGTACTTTGGAAATAGATGTCAACTCTTAATAAGAGGGCTGTCTGTCACATTCTTTAGAATCTAAAACCAGTGAACTGAATCATCATGGTTTTCCTGGAATTGCCAGGTACAGAGGAGAAAGATAATTACTTGAAGCACCTGCAGGAAACTTGCAGTGTGAATTTTCAAACCAAGATGATAAGAAACATAATAACACTCTCTAGTCTCATCAGACTAGTAATAATAAATTAAGATAATAGAGAAAACTATCTTCCACTCTCATCTAATAATGTCATTTTTTCTAACAGGAAATAATACCTATTTTTACCAAATTGACTATTACTTGGCAATCTACTCTCAGCAGTTCAGACAAAGTTTTCGTATGTCCTGAACATAGGCCAAACAGCACCTATTTTCAAACTTGACAGTGATCTTTCAGTAGTGAAGCAGCTGAAATCCAAACAGGTCTGCACATAAAGAACTGGAAATGTAATGCAAAAGTAGATGAGGGGATTTAATAACAGTCAGCATCACAGTTACAAAAGAATGAGTTCCTTTAAAATCTAATTGTATTCCACGAATAATAGGGAATCAAAAGCAGGTTTGTGTAACTTCCTTGCTTGTTCACTTTAATGATGTTTCTCACTGGAAAAAATAAAGGACTCCCAATCTGATGAAATGTAATTAACCACAAGGAAAATGTTGGGGTTTCTTTCAAATTCCATAGAGTTGCCATTTAAGAGAAAACGAAAAAGTCTTCTGGCTAGCAGTATAATGAACTTCATTAAAATCTAAGCAAGACAGAGCTGCACTGCACTGTGTTAGAGACCTCATCTCCAAGATGGTCACTGGGCTAGCCAACAACAAAGGCAGTTAACAGGTTTTTGGAAGAAATAGAAAATGTCACTGGTCAGGCAGGCTTGTTATAGCAATCTAAGATAAGACAGTGTCAGGACAGGCAGCGCTGTGGTACTTTCAGTCTGCTCCACCATGAGACTTCTCTTAAGCACTTCACAAAACAATGACTTAAATCCACAGTGCATCTTCCTGTAGCAATGGTTGGTGTGTACGCCAGAAAACAGACAAAAAGGTATTAATAAAATTTTTTATACATTTTTGATGGAATTTCATTTTATCTGAACTGTGTCTGCAGTGGATCAGACACTATCTAAATTAGGCCTGCAAACATGTTATATTTATTTCACTCTGGGAGAATTTGCAGTGTGATAAGAGGTGGGAGTTGGGGCACCCAGTTACTGCAGGCTCCTCTGGAAACCAAGATTGTCAAACCTGAATTCCTGAGATAGCATTACTATCTATATAGTTAAAAGAAGAGTAATTTGTCCCGTTTCTGAAAGTCTTGCCATTTCAGATTGTATAGCTGCAAACTGGAAAAATAAATCTATTTTCCAGATGAAAAAGCATTCTCCAAATTCCTTACTGAATGCATTTCCTTTTAATGAAAGTGTGTTTTGCAGCCAAAGTCAACACATTGTTTCAAAGAGAGGAGACAAAGTTGTAAGATTTGGTCCCTGAAAGCAGAGTCTATAATGTAATCAACCAAGGAAATGCTAAAATCCAATCTGCCTCAGCATCTGAAGGAAACAGTCCACCTGGAGAAAAAATATTCTTCAGGATCCAGGGTGAGCTATGAGGAAGCTGAAATACAGACTCACAGCGTGAGTTAAATGTAGCCATGGACAGAGGGATAGTGCCAGTTCAATACCAGAGGATTTTCATTCTATAAGCATCTGCCAGTTTCTCTCACCTAAAAATATTCCAACTTGGGCGACAGGTAACATAAGTAAAAGAAGTGCCTTTTATAAAGGCTGTTTTCCCATTATACTGCTTTGCTGGTGATTTTGTAAAAGGCAGAGGATATTCTGCTATAATGCGCCTGTCCGAAAAACTATGGGAAACCCAATCATGGACAACACGGGTTTGTGGAAAAAAGAGCTCTTTGCTAGCATTCTTGAGAGAACATGCACATTACTGTCACTGAAAATAGTCTACCCTTCTCTTCACCGTCCTCTGTGGACTCCCATCTCTTTGTAACTCAAAATATAAACTGCCTGATTTGCTTTTGCACATCTCTTGAAGCCTGCTCATGCCCTAATGTTTACCTCATAAAGTATCTTGGGAACTGTGGCAGCTTCTCAGGACCCTTAAAAATTTAATCACAGCAAGATTTTTAAGGATTGTCAAGACTGAGATTAGTCAGATGAGGACACATGCACACACACATATCTATATATTCATGATGGTCTAAAGGCATGGCTAATAACCCTGAATGTGCAGTGGATTTGCTTCCTGTCTCACTTTTCCTTAATCCAGCATATATACCCCTCTGAGACTTTGGCTAAATATTTCTAATCCAGCTTTCCCCTTCCCTTATCCTTTCCTCTGAGCTTGGCTGGTGCTCTGAACCACTATGCCAGGTTCTGCCAGAGCACATCTGCTTGCAGCTGGAGAGGGGTGAGCAGGCACAGCTAGCTGGGTGTAGCACACTCTGCTTTCTCCTCCTTGCCCAACAGCAGAGCTACGTCCTGCTGTTTGCAAGGAGAGATATGGCAGCAGGTAGGGAATTGTCCATTCCTACGCATCATAAACGAGGTAGGGAGGATATTCTGCAGACTGTGAGCTTTGAAGTTGGTTTTGAAGTTCTGTTTGTCATCAGTGTGGAGACAGACAGGGATTGACGGTGAGGCTAAAGGAACATTCTGCTCTGGGTGTACTAACTCTGAGAACCAAAGTAATAGCCACAAAGGGGGACACCATCCCTTAAGCCAGGCTGCGACTTGTAGCTGGAGCATGGCCAGCAAGTCCGAAAGGGCTGTAGGAAAGCATTGCAAATCTCTAGGACCTGTGGAAAGTTCATATGACCAGGAATAGGGAGGCTGAATCTGTAAGTTGCAAGTGTTTCATAACATGGATGAGGGTGTCTGTGGACAGAAGACCCTGATGGTGGCCAAGCCTCCCTGGAGGCTTAGAAGTCAGGCACAGCAGATTTCACCTAGGCTTTCAACCCTGACCACACAGGATTTTTCAGTGTAATTTTAACTGTCCTTTCTACTCTGGAGACAAAAGGGCAAGGAAGAATCAGATGCATGTGACACACTTGGAGGATTTGAACTCCCTTGAGAATAACTGAAACAAATAAATTAAATCTTTCTAATTTGGACAAAACATTCAACAATCTAACATTGTCTCTTGACAGTCTGTGGAAAGGAATCAAGATCTTCACAGTTCTCATAAAAGTTGGAGCCAGTCAATATGGGCTCAGAATTGTTTTGATTTGTGGATTGACTTGCAGTTGTTTGCCTTTTTTCTGTTTCTGGTTTTGTACGTGTATGGCGTGTCCAGTCTGCCCTGCTGAGTCAGACATAGTCTTACATCTGTGCTGCAGATTAACCATAGAAAATGTTCTAGTGAACCTTTCTCATGGTCTGAGGCTAAACTGCAGGCTCCATTGTCTTCTGAGAAGCTTCTTCAAACTATTGTGGCTATTTTCCAATTTCTGACTTTTCTCCAGAAGCATGATTGAATTTTGATTTTTAAGACTTCTGAGCTCCTTACAAAGGTATGTTCTGATATCAAAAAATATAAAAACTCTAATAATTGCCAGTAATGAATGGAAGTGCTTGAATTAGCATGGAACATCAAACTGATTTTTTAAACTTATAAGCCAATCTACAGTCAAGGGCAGACTTCCTTCTTTATCTTTGTTAATTTTGATAAAGAAGGTTATAGCCGAGGGTGTAATTAATAAAGTAGAGTTCTACAAGTGCAATCAGAGCTCCTGCTGTAGTTAGAGAACACTTGGGTTTTCATTAGCCATAATACAAAAGCAGAATGAAAAGGAGACAGAGAATCAGTTAGAGAAAATACTGATCACTACGCAAAGTCTGCAGTTAAAAGATCAAAGGTTCAAATTTATGAATAATTTTGGGGATTTATTTTCATGCAGCTAAACAGTTGCATGGCAAAACTAAACTATTCCTTGCAATGGAGATAAATTATAACCATTCTGCATTTTTCCAGGTTTGCCTTACTAAACAAGTAACCAAAACTAAACTATTCCTTGCAATACAGATGAATTATAACCATTCTGCATTTTTCCAGATTTGCTTCACTAAACAAGTAACAGTTATTTTCTGGACTCATTGGTATTGCTTATTCCATATAGTTAAATGGACTTTTCTTAACACTGTCTTAACAGTGCTGTAGTAATAGAAAATTTGTTAATCATATATTGATGTTGTAAATACAGAGTAGGTTTTCATTACCAGAGTAAATTCCTGCAGGTGTACAGCAAGAGTATGATGAATTCAGCATAAGAAAACTGTGTAACAAGGATATTTTGAGGCTTCTACCAAATATCCTTCATAAAGCTAGTTTTGATTTTACATTATGTTTACCTAGTACCTTGGATTACAGAGCAACAGAGCTGGCAGAGTGGTTAGATAACACCAGAGGCCCATGGTTTGACCTTCTGCGTGTTGCTAGGTAGTTTGCAGGGATGTAGCACTGCCTAGATACAGTGAAATCTGTGCATTAATGAAAGAGGAAGTTAAACAATGAAAGATCTGAAGAAAGATGATGGAAAGGTGATATGTGAGCTCAAAATTTGGAAATGCAAAGGAAGCAGAGCACAACTGGACTTGTGTGTGGTAACATTAGGGTGCATCACTGTGCCCTTAGCGTAGTGAGAATGACTATAAACTAGCTGGAAACTTACCCAGTAGCCCAGTAGCCACTACTAGAAGTAAAATAGTCAATCTTAAAAAAAAAAGAAAAGCAAAACCAAAACCAACCAACCAAACAAACAAAAAAAAACCAAAAACCCAAAAACCCCCAAAACTTACAGACAGAAGACACATGAAATAATGTAGTCTAATGGTAGTTCTCATTTAAGAAACAAATCAATGAAGCTATAGGCAACTAAAACATAGACTTCAGTTTGTGTAACAAATTCTCTCTTATCCCCAAGTCTTAAAGACAATAAAGCAATATCTTCAATCACCAACAATTTTATATTAAATTAAGATTTTCTAGAATGTGATAAAAAAACCTGTTCGTAAAGCAAAACATAGTGTAAACAAGCAGATCCAGCTTAAAAGTTTAAAAGAAAGGGAAAACTTGTAAAGCACTACTTGGCTTAAGCAGTCAAAATTTGAAAATGTTGTGAGTTTAAAAGTGTACAGAAATAGGAGCACTTTATTGGTATACCCCAGCATGCAAAGACCTGCATATTGTTGCAGAGAATGTTATTTGTGATGCAAGTGACTTCCCAAAGTGTTTCATTAGACAAGTGAGATTTTGGAGCTGTAAATCAAATGATTGTTTACTGTTCCAGCCTATAGAGCTGGCACTGCTGGAGTGGTTAGACCATTACCAGAGGCCCACAGTTTGACCTTCATCATGTTGCTAGGTAGTTGTTAGAGAGGTACTGCTGCTTAGATAAAGCACAATTAGGCAGGTTTTATGGAAAAAAACACACAGGCATTGGAAAAAAAAAATAACACATCTGAACTGATTCTAGAGTATTTACACCATGACTCACTGCACTTATCATTGAACACTATGTGGGAAAGGTCCATGGGCCAAGAAAGTGCCAAGTGTCTGGAAGATGTCCTCCTGCCCCCCTCCACGCAAGAGGGAGGAGGGCAACTGCTTTGGGGGACATCTAGTTGTGAACCTGCAGGGACACCTGGGACCAAGCTCTCATGGCCAGAGCCACCACACTCAGCACCCTACTCCTCCTGCCTGCTGAGACCTTCGCTCCTTCCCATCTACAGGAAAGGTGAGGTACAGACAACTGCTTTTACCTGACTTTGTGGTGTTCTTTGCAGCATTAGCTACTGTTTCACAGAGGCAGTAAATACCCAAACTGTTTTTCCGGTTATGGACTAGTGATGACATTGTGCACTTTGTCCATCCTAATCCATGATACCAGGTTTGAAACATCTTACATGGGAGCACCACCATTGTATGGAGCAGCAGATAAAAATTATGACAGTCTTGTTTCTTGGGTAATTTAGATAAAACTATGTTACTGCATAGAACTACATCAACTGTAGGACACTGCTCAATGTTATAATTTACAATGTCCTTTACATAAAATTTATAATTTATGGATTTTTCTTTTTTTAAAACATTTTGGATTTACATGGCCTCAACCTTGAATCTGGGAGGCATGGAAAGCAGTCAAGTGTGATGAGCATTTAAAACCTTATCTGTTAGCTCTAGGTTTGAAGCAAAGATTATTCAAGTGATTTATCATGGGTCACAGAGACAGTCTGTGAAACTGACACTAAATCTCCTGAAATATTGGGCTGATTCCTAGGTTACCTATGAATGCCTTTTTTCACTTGCTTCATGTTCCACTTTCTTGCAAAGAGATGTTTCATGAAACTGTGTCACAAAACCCATCTAGTTGGGTCAGGATCTGTAACTGCTCTAGCTTCTTGCAGATTATTCATCCCAACTAAACTTTCAAAGCCAAAACAAATGAGAGAGGTTAAACCTACAGTGACCTTTTAGACCTTTGTGTTTATCAAAGCAACTAGTATGCAGACAGACTGTTGTGGCTCTCATATATATTGTTCTTTCTGTTGCCTTGAAAAAACACGTGAATGTTCTTTCACAAATATTTGGAAAGGTCATTTAGACAACGCAAACCTCTGCATCTTCTCATCTTCTGTTCACAAGCTCTCTTTAACTTTCTCAGACAACTTTCCTCTACAAATGATTGCATATATAAAAATATGAGAATGTAATTTAAATATATGTCTAGGTATTTGTATATGCATGTCTGACAGATATACCATCATCTGGTATTGCCTCTCCATCCTCATGTGTAAAATGGCATCAACAATTCTTCTTCATGTATATTTTTGAAGGAATCCCATTTCCTTGGAATGAAAAATACAGGTAAATACAAAGTAGCATTATGCTTAAACCCATCTCTGGAGAAGGCCGAAGCACAGCATGCTTTAATTGCAGCAGGAAGTTTTAGGTGACTCCAAGTGGAAGCTGCATGCCTAGCTCCTCTGGTCTCTATTGAAGAGCCCAGCATAAAAAGTTCTGTCTAAACCAGTCTGCGGTAATACAAAATCCTTCCAAGAATATTTCTTCTCTTCCCAACTAGGCATTTGTTGTCTTCTTTCCTAGCTGGTCACTTCTGCCTTCACATGTGTTTGGTTTGGAAATCAGACAACTTAATTCTATGGCTTTTCCCACTGAGATTTCTGGATGGATACTGCTAAAACAAGGAACCTTATTTCTTCACAGCTGGTCTTCACAGTGTTCCTACTGTGATCAAGATCCCAAATAAAAAGCAAATAAAGTAACATCTCATATACAAGTTGTACAGCCTTTCCATAATGCTGAATACTTCTTAAGAAAGAAAGCATTCTGCAATATCCGGAGAATTTGAAACAAAATATTTCCCAGAACTAAGTTCCTTGAAATCAATAGTAATGAAAAACAGAGAGTAACAAGACCTGGGGACAAAATTACTCCATACAAATAAGTTCTTTCAGGTGATTGCTTTTCTGTTTGATTTGACCACAGCCTAATGCCTTTTCTGTGCCTTGATTTCCTATTCTCTCTAATGTTCAGCTGCTGAGCCCTGCAGTGGATGGATACACAATATCTAAGAACAACAGGGTCAGGGTCACTCTCTGGAATTCACACTCTTCTGGAATTCATTTTTGCAATAATAGTGTTTTCTTCCTTTCTAGTGGCAGAATTGTGTAGACTGTGTCTGGGTTAAACTTGAAGCTTTAGGGTTTTGTTGTCTGTTGCCATTGATAATCCTCAGAAGGACCTGCTTTTTTTTTTCTGTGTAGCTGACACTGTTTTATTTTTATTGCATATGCATGGGCAGTGGAATTCATAATTGGATTTATCCCACTCTTGGCCTGTATCTGTTAAGAAAATGGAACCTGGACTCAAGCAGAGCATAGAATGATGTGTACATTCCCGCTTCACTCCTCTAGAGGGAACTCTTACTTTAAATTTCTTTATGCATTTCTCTGTAAATGCAGTGGGCGTACCAAGATGAGGGAAAATCTGCAACCACTTCTGCCAGAATGGAACTCAGAAACCAGCAGTGGTTGTCTTCAGGTACAATGATTTTCAGTTTTGCCAGAGCTCCTCTCTTAGCATGGCCGGGCACTTCCATCTCCAAGAAATATGCAGAACACAGTGTTAAGGATGCCCCAGAGAGCTGGATTTGGATCTTTTCCAGCCCTGAGTCTGTGTGTGCTACATCAGTTCTTCAGGTTGATAGGAGAAACTTGAATTCAGCTGTTTGTGTATTGGCCTCAGGTAACAGAACTTGTCCTGAGGGTTTAAATGTAAGAGATTGCCTGGGGGAGCGGGGAGCGGACGGGGGAGAAAAGTGCAGAATACAGCAACTGCATGACAAACTCTTCTAACCCGCATCCATTTGCAAAGCTGCCCTGTTAGCTGCACAGGCTGAGGCCCATTTTATGACTTGAGTAGGTTTCAAGATTCATGGCTGGCAAATAAAAAGAAGAGGACTTCTCTGTGGGAGGAACAACTTCTGCATTCAGAGGAGTGTCAAGAGTAGTCTTGTGGATATCATGAGGTCTCTGTTTTGGGCTGAGCTGCTCGCAGTGGATGAGTGCAGTCCTGTCACAGGATCTCAGAAGAGTGACTGGATAATAGGGCAGGCTTCCTCCCACTACCCACTCCAGTTCTGTGCCTTTCTCAAAGACTGGTGTCAATCTGCCAGCTTCTCTGATTACCCTTATATGGAAAAGTAATAAATCACCACTTCTGTTCTGTTGCTTTGGTGCAATGCCAGCCTTCCTACATCCCAGATGTCTTTATAGGGAACAAGCCATGACAGAGTGCAGATGCAAACCCATCAGTGCAACACTGACTAGCTTACTTCTAGGAAAAGGGGTAACCATGGATATAGAACCTTTTTCTGACTCAGCACCCTCAAGAGCTGGAAATTATAAGAAACAAGATGGTGAAAAGGGGATAGCTAAGTCTGTTGGCACTTCACACCTTGTCTGCATTTCTCACAATTCTCCAGTCCACTTACTTGGCCCTCTGATGTGAACTACTTCCAAAATTCTCTGAGAAATAAAGCACATGCCTGCTCATAACTTCAGTTATGAGCAATTTGCAGTCCCCCACTCAGCTGGATAGATCAGGTATGCTTGAACCAGAAAGGAGAATAGTAATAAAATTACAGCATTTTGTTCAGGTCTTTTAGGTAAGAAAAGGTTTGTTATAGGCAGGAATTTCTATTTTACCAGCATTGGTCCATTAGGGAATGGCATCAAAACAAGTTGATGTTTTGATGAAAATATGGCAAGAAAAATATGGCAGATCAAAGAAAAATCGCCCATGTTCCTTGTTGTTAGGCAGTTGTGAGGACTGATTCATGCCAGCGCTGCCAAGGGGTCTAGGTATGTGATGAATTCAATTGTAACAATAAAAGTAATCACAGGAACTAATCTGATTGCATGAACTCTTCAGCTGAATAAAGTGAATAATCAAGGAGTGGGTAAGGGTTATTCTGAGTGGCTTTTATACCATGCCTAATATCTCACATTTTCTACCTTCTGATTCCCAGCTTCTATCTCATTTGCTTCTGCTATATGGCTCCCCTGAAGGTCTTGGGCATATACCAAAAGGTGCTTAGCTCTCTCTTTGAGCAAAGAAGCAGAGTAGAAGAGCTCTGGGTTCAGCACTTAGATAAATCAGGACAGATATATACATGCCAGAGGAGTACACTCTTCTCAGGGAGCAAAAATAGATTAACAGAACAGAGCATACCAGAAAATTGACAGTCCAGGGGAAAAGCTGCTTTGACTACTTCTCTTTTTTTATCTTAAACTGGTTCTGTTCATACTGCCTTTACAAACAAGGATAGGACACAAGCCCCAAACCAGTCTCTGGCTGGTGTAGATTCAGTACTTTCTGTGCAGAATTTTTTCATTCGAAACATATATTGAGACCTTATCCTCAGGGCTTTTCCAGCAACTGTTGTGTTATTTCTGCTGTATTTGTTCTGGGACTGTCATTTCTTTTCTGTGGCAAGAAAGCCCTTTTTGCAGATCACCATGACAATTCCATACTTTCAGGTAAGTACACTTGAGGGGGAGCGAGAGGCATTTGAAAATGCAAGTCCTGCTGAAATAAAGCTGAAGGACTCTGAGGTATGTGCAGTACAGTACGGTACACACAATTCAGAACAAACTGTGCTCTCAACAGCTTATTTTCAGAGAGAAATCCAGAAGCTACAACAAATGTATCCAACATGATCAGTGGGAGCTTGAGTCCAGGAGTGAAATGGGGACAGAGAGAGCAGAGCATGAGAGTTGAGTATGCACAAGCTGCTAAACAGGCACTAACATACATTTACTTTTCTACGCCAGAGGGGAGCTGGTTTGTCTTTTTGCAATTGCACTTTCTCTGGAAAGCCTTGCAGAGGCAGGTGACACAATGAAGTACACGTTTTGCAGCAGTATGCACAACCGTATGCGCAAACCATATCTGGTATGGTGCAATTTACCAGTCCTGCCTGTGCTTGCCTGGATGTGCTTTCCTGAAGTTTACAGCCTGCCTCTATTCATGATCCTTTAATGAGGACTGCTCATCATAAGCATGGCTGGCTGTGGTCCTTGCCTAGTCAGGAGAGAAACAGAGCAGGGAAAGTCCTGTCATTCTTCTGTTTGGGTAACCTCAGAATGCAACTTGAAGAGTGGAGGAAATTTGTGCTCTCAGAATTCTCATTCTTCTGATGCAACACCATATCCATCATCGAGCACCTTCCTTCTCTAGCACAGAAACCAGAAATGCAATCTGTGAAACCTAAGGAAATAAAAAGATGCTGGATGGAGAATCTCAGGTTATCATGTGGTCTGCTACTAGAATGGTGTATGGAATATTATCCCTACACCTTCACAGGGCCCAGCAGCTCTGCCTCCTGGAATTAGAGGGGAAGAGGGCATCACTGCATGATAGGATCTGTTACTTGGCAGTAAGGAGAAGTCTAAATGTACAGCCTTTGGAATGTAATGATTGGCCTTTCAGAAATACAGAACCATTGCCTCAGGAACAATATTCCCTCAGCATGGAATTAATGAGAAAATTTTTCATGAGCTGAGAAACCATTAAGCCAAAACCCACCAAGTGTGAAGACATTCCTAAACTGATAATTAGCCTCTGTCTGTCTCGTCATTGTCTTGAAATCTGAGATCCTATTAATACTCATTTACCCAAAAAGATACTTGGGCTGTGTCTACACTGTAAGACAGAGTGGCTCTTGCAGGGAGTCTTGGTACACTGAACTGCATTGTAGGAACAAGAAATCCAGCAAAGATCCATTGAAAAGCCTTAACTTAAAATCTGACTCACTCAACATGTAAACAAATGAACATTCAAGGACTGTGTACCTTGGCCTTCAATACAAACAGTTTAGCAATAGATAGTATCATTTAACATACTTTGTACCTGCATACAGTTGATGTATACACTTAGACACGAAAATTTTACTTCACAGTTTACCCAGAAGCCTTCTGAAATCATTACTGTCACTACTGAGTATTTAGAAACTCTGTTTGAGCAAAAAGTATTAACTTGTTAGAACAGAAAATCAAAGTTATTATTTGTGTATCTACCCTCTGGTAAATCGCAGATTTTCAACCAAAAAAAAAAGGAAAAAAAAATCAAAGGGCTCACCTACCTCCCTCTTCTAAGCCCAGAGAGCAGAGAAAATTTACACACTTACAATTGATTTGAACCAGCTCCTTAGAGTAATCCTAAGAACCAAGACATTAAATAAACCTTGTTCAAATGTACTGCAATTGCTCTACTTTGAAAGGTGAATAATATGTAAATAGGACTACCAGCTAGAATATATGAGAATGTCTAGGCCAGGCTATAGTTTTACCAGCTGGTAATCCTTCTCTGACAGTGATAAAACCAAGCACCTGCAGAACAAAGTACAGTAATTTCACGAATACAAACCGCACCAATTTGACCAAAATTTTGGTGGAAACCCGCAAGTGCGGCCAATATTCCGGGGCGGCTAATACATGGACAAAATTCTAAAAGCTGCCAACACGGAAGTGAGAGCCCGCGGCAGCCCCAAGCCAAGCTGGAGCCCGGCCGGCCCCGGCAGAGGTGGGAAAGCCTGGCAGAGGCGGGGCCAGCAGTGTGGGGGCGGGTGGCAGAGCCTGAGCCAGCAGGGCGGGGCAGGGAGGGCGGCAGAGCCCGGGCCAGCAGGGCGGGGGAGCCCGGGAGAACTGGGGCGAGCAGTGCAGGGGAGCATGGCAGAAGCAGGAAGGCCGGCGGGTGGGGCTGCCTGGCAGCGGGGGAAGCCCAGCAGAATCGGGGCCAGCATCATGGGGGAGCCCGGCGGTGCGGGGGCCTGCAGTGCCGGTCAGGGCGAGGAAACGCGGCGGCGGTGCAGACGGGAGGGGGCGGCCGGCGAGCCTGGCAGCGGCGGCGGCAGCCCTGCCGGCCGGGCGAGCGAACGCGGCGCTCGCGAAAGCGGCGCTCGCGAAAGCGGCGCGGGGCGGGCGCGGCGCGATCGAAAGCGGCGCTCGCGAAAGCGGTGCACGCGAAAGCGGCGCGGGGCGGGCGCGGCGCGGGGCGAGCGAAAGCGGCGCTCGCGAAAGCGGCGCTCGCGAAAGCGGCGCGGGGCGGGCGCGGCGCGGGGCGGGCGCGGCGCTCGCGAAAGCGGCGAGCCCGGCGGCGGCGGCGGCAGCCCCGCCAGCTGGGCGAGGGAACGCAGCAGCGGGGCGAGCGAACGCGGCAGCGGGGCGGGCGGCGAGCCCGGCGGCGGCGGCGGCGGCAGCCCTGCCAGCCGGGCGAGCGAACGCGGCAGCGGGGCGGTGCTGACGGGAGAGGGGGGCCAGCGAGCCCGGCGGCGGCAACAGCACCACCCGGCCAGCCCCGCCGAGCCATGGCGCTGAGCTGGGCCACCCGGCCCCGTCGGCAACCATGAGCGGGCCGAGCCTGCCTGGCCCCGCCCCGAGCCAGTAAAGCCCGCTATGCCGCGATCCTGTTACTAATTGGCCAATTTGTGAAAACTGCGCACGGATTCTCGCGACGAACGAAAGTGCGGCTAATATTCGGGGTGCGGCTTATCTATTGACAAAGACAGCAACATTGTCGAGGCACCGGGGGTGCGGCTTATAATCCGTGCGGCTTGTATTCGTGAAACTACTGTAAATGTTGCCAAGATTCTACAAGATAATTTCCCAGCCTCCAGTCATATGATGCCCAGATATTTCCAGTACTACAGACAATATTGCTGTGTGTGACAGGCCTAGGCAGATATTTCTTCAGAAGTGATATCTGATAATTTCTGAGCCACATAGTCTTTTGGCAACTAAAATTCTTGTGCTGAGGTGTCCCACCTATAAACTACATTTTCTGTGAAATACATCCCTTATTTTGTCTTCAGATTTTGGTTATATCACAGATAAATTGTTGTCACCATCTGGACTGTAGCTGTAAGGAAGAAAAGTATCCTCAGCACACCAGGGTGCATTCCAGACAGCTGCTTGGTGAACCTGCTATGTTTGTTGGCCACATGGCCAACAATTGTGATATTGTGTACTGTGGAAAGTAGGATCAGAATAATGTATCTATTTTTCCTGAGAGTGTGCTGAAACATTTTCCAGACAGGAGCTCCTTGCATAACAGCAGCATGGCTGGGAATGACACTGTGAAAAGACACACATAAAGAACTTGCAGAACCTTTCTCTATCCCCTAGGACTGCTATGGCAGTCTTGAGATCCAAGGTCTCATTGCAGAGCTGTTGACCTGCAACAGTGGAGCAAGACCTCAAGACACTGTAGATATGCTCTTCTGCTCTCCTCAGCACTGCAGGGTTCAGACTTTCAGACCCTGTGTTGATGACTCTAGGAAATGATGGAGTCACCCAGAGTGAGAAAAATGGGTAAGACAGGTCAGTCAAACAAGGGTGTTCCATGCCCTGTTCCCTTCTCTTCTCTTTCCTAGGACTCAACTTGCTCTTGAAAGTAAGCTAGTTTTAACCATGGTACCTTTGTACAGTGATCTCAGGTTCCGACACGCTTGGGTCTGAGGTGACTTTAAAATTCTTTTCTCCTCTTAATTACATTTGAAGAGTCAGACAATAAAGAGGCTAATGAATTAATATTTATGAGCACTGAGAAATGTGCTTACAATTTCTGAACCATCCACAGTCTGTGTGGGTGAGCCATTTAATCTACCCCACTACTTCTCTTCTGCATTTCTTAAATATACTCTACTGAGAATAAAATTCATTAATGATTGTTGGACATGCAAGCTTCAGGAAGATGTGGGCCCAAAAGAACCTAGATAACAAAGTGGAGGGAGAAAAAATTGAAATAATATGCCCATCCAAACCTGTCTTAACCCATCTGTCAAAAGTTATTCTCTCAGCCTGCCTGTGTCCATAGTCAAGGCAATCTTTCCAGAAGCATAACTTCTGAAGTCAAGTGCTCAAAATAGCCTAGCATCCTCCTTCAGTGCCAAACCTTGTGTTCCCTTCTGCACAAGGAGCTGTCACATGCAAATAGCCATCCTGGCCCAGCACAGGAATTTGTCTGAAAGTCACCTTTCTCCATTGTTTAATTCCCTTCTCACATTAGTCTCATGGTGGACTGCTTTACAGTGGTTTCCAGGCAGCAGCTGCAACAAACAAAAAATTAAGAAGGTGAAAGGAGTTTAGACGAGTCGGTATACAAATATTCATAAATATATATATATATGTATACTCTTATGGATTATATGTAGTGATTTTAGATGGGGTAGTACTGCAGGCTGCTGATCTCAGAGGCTTCAAGCCCTGTTTTCCCCTGGAAGCAAAGGAAGGTTTAATTTCCATGTGGGAAGATATTGTCATGGGCGTTTTGACAGGTATTTGTAGATCTACTCTTTACTCCTCTCTGGTTTTTCTTATGTGCCTCTCTCTGGGAAAGCTTCTGCAGAAAAGAAACAGCTAGCCTGAAGATGTAAGTGGGTTGGATTGAGATCACAAAGGAGAGAGAGGTCAGGAAGACACTGGAAAGAGCCAAGCATTTATTTGTACACTATTCACAGGGGACAAGATATATTTGGGAAGGTGGGTAACATGACAAGGATACAGTGAGTAACTCCTCACTGCCCACTCATTCCATTTGCATATCCTTTTTTTCTAGCCTATGTTGCTTTCAAGTTGCTGTCTTTCCAAAGCCATGGGTTGCCCAGTTTGCTTGTTGGTGCTAGGCTGCTGCATGCCTACCACACCAGAAGGGAAAGGGCATATCTGCAGAGGTTGTGGTTTTCCCAGTGTTGGCTGGTACCACTGCCACTGTTAAAAAGAGCAACTGGTACTTTAGCTACTTTTACAGCTCTCAGACAGCTCTAGAATTTTTCCCCCTTCTAGCTCTCACCAACTTATCTTCTCACCATGGGGCCTCTGAAAGACACAAACAAGTCCCCTAGGAACTGATAGTAAGGGTCATTTTCACCATATGGTCAGAGGGAGACATGAAGCCTATCCACAGCTCTGTGGAAATCCCCAGACTCAGAGCCTCTTTTCTTCCTGTAAGAAATGTACAAAGAATGTCTTCTAGGGAGCAGCAGACAAGGATTGATCTCTCCAGGGGAAGCAAAGGCTTCCAAACCTGTCCACCTGATTCTGCCATTTACCAAGAGAGTAGAAAGAAATTGCTCAAAATATCTGAAGCAACCCACTACCAGCCCTATACAAATGAAGAGTTGTGCAGAGCTGCTGGAAGTTTTCTTTGGCCATAGCCATCAGGAAATTTAAAAACATGTGTGTATATGGATGTATAGTGTGTGTACATTACCGTACATGCGCAGGGATGTTACAATTCCAGTCTAGTGGCCCACCTGCAAGGCTGTCCTTGCATATCCCTGGGAGCATTCTTGGTGATGCTGTAAAAGGACATTTTCATCCCCAGTTTTAGTCTGAGGCATTTTTCAGTCAAAGATAAAAACCCTCTGATCCTAGAAACACTGCCTGTCAATTGAAATTTGTGGAAAACAAAAAGAGAAAAGGACTAGATTCTTGAGTTTACTGTTACATTGCTCATGCTTTTAAAGGAAATGGGGTATTCCTTGTGCTTCCTGAGGGAGAAGAGGAAGATCTGGGATTAGTAGCAGTCCAGTACAATATGTCTGGTCAGGGATTTTGTAAGAAGTTGAGGAACTCTGACCTAGCTGTGCTGTGACTGAGTAAGAAGGACACTGCCTCTGCTTGACGAGGCTGGGAGGGTGAGTGTGCATGGTATCCCTGTACTGCACAGCAGTGACTGGCTTATCTTCAGCACTCAGTCTTCAGGGTAGTGACTTACTAGGAAAGCTTTGTTAAGTACCCCCTGCCCCCCTTCCTCTCTCTTCACCTCACTGTTTTGCAAAAAAATGTGAAATGTGCTGATAAATGCTGCAAGTGAATGATACAGTATTTACTTGTTTACGCTCTCCTTCATTTGTGAATTTTGGCCAGGAGGGCCAGTGCGATCCTGGGGGGTATCAGGGAGAGTGTGGCCAGCAGGTCAGGGGAGGTGATTGTCCCCCCGTGCTCAGCTCTTGTGCGGCACATCTGGAGTGCTGTGTCCAGTTCTGAGCTCCTCAGGACAAGAGAGACAGGGAGCTCCTGGGGAGGGTCCAGTGCAGGCCACAGAGGAGATTTGGGATCTGGAGCATCTCTCTTATGAAGAGAGACTGAAGGAGCTGGGCCTGTTTAGTCTGGAGAGAGCAGAGAGAGGATCTCAGCATTACATGTAAATACCTCCAAGTTAGATGCCCTGAGGACAGTGCCAAACTCTTTTCAGTGGTGCCTTGGCAGGGCACTTGGACTAAATAATCTCCAGAGGTGCTTTCAAACCCTAATTATTCCTTGATTCTGTGACACATATTAACCAAGAGATGGGAGTAAGGGATCTGTGTCTCTGCGTACGTGTGATGACCCTTCACTGCTCGCTTGTATTGATTCTTTCAAAGTTAAAATGTGTACAAAGTGTCAAAAGGACTTGCATCACATTAAAATAATAATGATTTTTTAAAAAAGCATTCAGGAAAAATATTACCAAAGTTGTATTCTGCTAAACTGCATCACTCTCCAAGCTTGACCTGTAGGGAGCTCACAATTAATCCTCTTCTGCTGCAGTCAAACAGGTTTTAATACAGTTTTGGGTATTTCTTTGTCAAATCTCTGCTCCAAATCTTCAAGAATTTCTTCCACACACAGTTGAATTTATTTCCACTCACCATTAGTTTATGTAATTTAAGAAAGTCTAGTCAGGTAAAATGGTAGGAAACTTGAACTAAATATAAAGTTTATTCTGTGGACAGTCTTTCCTGCAGTCCAATAGAGAGTATGCTACTTAATTGAGTGAAGAAAGTGCTTCTTTTCAGGTATTTAATGTTTTTTGTCTCATCTCCAGAAATACTAAATACAGAATTCACACGCATCTATGTAAAATATATATTTTGGGGTTTTTTCTGACTAACACTAAGCAAGCACATAAAATTGAATCTTCCCAGCAACAGATACACACAACATCGTGGAGAGAATCGTGTTCCTGCTTAACAGCTCTGTGTGTACATCAGCAATGAATACTACAGAAAACAGGATATGGAATAAAGATGATTATTTCTACAGGACACAAATACAAAGTCCTCAAGATATTATCACGACACAGAGGAAAGTCCAAACAGGAGATTTCTGCTATTTCTTTAAATAGAACTAAAATGGAATGCAATTCACAAGACAGCAGCTAGGTCCATTTATTCTGATCAAGTTATGGAGGACGTTTGAGCACCTATTTTGTTATCTTGATATAATACCTTTTTCTCCCCATCTGTGGAGGCTTTTAGACCACATGGTGGGGTTAAATGGACCCTAATAGAAAAGGCAAAAACAGTGCTGTAGGATCCTTAGAGAAGTAGCTGAGGCAGGCTAGTTTCCTGCCTGGGTGGTGGCAGGGTTACTCTTGCGAAGAGTAACACAAATTTACAGGGTCCTATGCAGTCACGGGACAGGGAGTACAGGGGTGTTGGCAGGAGGAAGGATGCTGAATTCTACAAACTTTGCCTAAAGAGAAAGGAAAGGAGAAATGGAAAACAGGATTCAGCAGCAAGCTAGGATAAGTTTGGAGAGAAGGTCATAGAGGCTTAGTCATACCTACACAAAGATGTCCAAGCATCTGGTCTAAGCTTGGTAAGAAAATACAAGTTTTCCTCTCTGGTTATGTAAAAGCTACTTCTCAGAGCTCTTTGCCAACTTTGTCTGGAAGAAAATGCTCCCATGTAACTGCACTTATGCCTACCCCTAAGGTGCCCAAGGAAGTCTTGAAGGCAATGGGGCTACTACCTTCACAGTTAAAGGAGTGCCTTCACAGGGTCATGTCAGAAAATGATGAAAAACAGAATGAAGGTCAGGGACTAGACAGTCACTGAGTAACTGGAATGTCTCAGAGAGGGTTGCTAAAACACTGACAAGAAGTCCCAGATAAACCTAGTAAAGAAGTACTACCCTCTTTTCTTCTCCTAATGCCTCCCATGCAAATTCAAAAATATGCTTTCAAATTAAGGGGAGAAAGAGGGACATGATACCCAATTTTGAACGTGACTGAGCGCTTCAGCCTTTCATTAAAAAATGTCCAGCCTCAAAAATGCAATTTTTTTTAGTTTTACACGAAGTATGCAAGCAAAACTGCTGTCAAAAGAATGTTCCCCAGCATTTCCCTGATTTCTCCCCAGGGTCTTTAAATTCACCGATGTTAAAAGAAAAACAAAGAACTACAAAAAGGGTACATGAACACAGCTCTATAAATAAAATATAAGGATGGGGGGGGAAAGCAAGCATCTTTTGTGTTTTGAATCAGCCATTGTGTAGGCATTTGCTTACTCCATCACTGCTCTGTGCTCAGGACATTAAGAGAAGACTGATACGACAAGAAGTCTTAGTATTGCATTGAGTCTAACCTGAATTTGCTTTCTAAGGCCTGGGAAATAAAATCAGAGATATTAAGATCTACTGTTTTACCCTTGTACTGAAAAACTTCAGTAGCAAAGGGCAGAATTTTTCTTAGATAAACAAAAAATCTGGCTTAATTTTTTGTCTGAGTTATAAATACATTAGAAAGGGAGAAAATTAGTCATATGAGCATATAAATAATAGCTCAGTTACATTCAAGAATATGTAGGTGGGTGTCCTGGGTGGAGTAATTTGCTAAAGCAGAGTTCTTCTTCCTTGCTTTTCCTCTTCCTCTTAATTTATTCCTCTTTCTGAATATGTGCTTCTTCTTTTTAGCCTTTATTTATATCTTGCTTTTTGTTCTTTAATCTTGGTGATCTTTCTATAATGAGTCTATACACATTTTTCTTTAGAATTGGTTTGTTGTGGACAAAGTATTTTTAATGGATACCAAAACCATATAAAGTGCTCAAGCATACCTAGCTCTGGTGCACACCTCTATTTTCCTGATGTCAAGAAAATGTGTATTTAAAATCAAAGGAATGCTTAACAGCCCTGTTGTGCAAGTCTTGGTATGGTTGTTTTCAGCATATTACAATACAGTAGTGTACAACCTGCTGCACCATCAAAGACCCCTCCTTCCTTCTTGCCTTTTCTTAGGCATTTCTGCTCTTGCTTTTTGCTTCTTGTTTTGATTTTGTTTTGATTTCACTGAAAACTGGTGCTGACACATAATAAAATTCTCCAGCATTTGGATTTCTGTCAAGCCTCCTGGCTGATCAAGGCTGTCAAGCTGATCAGCCTCCAGATTCACATCCAGGAACCAACCACTCTAGCTATGCTGTTTCTTTTCGTGCAGCTTGGCAGCAGTGAGGAATTTAAGAAGCAGTGTAACTATGCTTGGCTTCAGAGCAAGACTCAGCAAGGATCTGGAAGGAGTAAACCACCTGAGACGTGTGGTTAGAGCACCACACAGAGCAGTGAGCTGGAGCTCTGTGAGAGCATCCCCGAGATGGCTCCCATTGCCCATGCCTGCCTGCAAGAATGCCAAGGAAAACAGTGGAGTTTCCTTGGGGGTGTCTTGGTCTCTCATACCTTCCCAGATGATAAATTAGGAGCTGTGTGTTGTGCATGTCTTTCTCTCAGGTTGTTTTTTCTCTTAGTTGGTTTGTTTTAATTTTTATTGAGTGCTATTTACATCACTGCAATTATGCAGTTTGTTCTGGTGTCCCATAAATACAAATGTTTTTATTGCCAAGAGATGCTGGCAATATTTTTGAGAAGTCATCCAGAGGTAATATTTAACCTAGTACCTGGGCACGTCATAACCTGACATTTATATGCACTCAGTTTAGAAACACTGCATAAGAGTATCAAAGGCAAGAAAATTGGAGCTGTGTTTTTATTTTAAGTCTGGGTTCTTGAGCCAGGTGTTAGGAATGCATTCAAAATTCCACAGCATCAACAGGAAGATTTTTCCTAACCTCAGTGGAGTTTTGGTTGAGTTTCTCACTGAAGGCAGGGTTGGCCCTTTCAGGGCATAGAACTGGCAGCTCCCACCTTATATACACAGTGATCCATGGATAGGTTTCTAATCCAAAAGATTAGAAGTGATTCCAAAGGTAGTTTTGTGCAGCAGCAATTTCTCAGGCTGTGGGACCAAACCTCAAAAGCTCCTGAATGAATCCTGCCAGAGGAAAAAAGCAAGGGTTGACCAAAGCCTGAGGACCTGGCAAGCAAAATTTCAGGAGTCTTTTTTTTTTTTCCAAAGTTTCTTTTGAAAAAGTATGAATATTCTTGGCATCTTTTCAACCTGTTCTAGCATAAGAATCTGTTTCCTACTGGTCCTAATTTCTGTATTTGGAATGTTGTTCTTTCACTATTTAGAACATTCCAGATTTACAACTAATTGTGGGTAAAAAAGCCTTTGGTAGGTGGAGCAATATGAGACATGGCCTCACTTCCTGGCTCTTTTGAAGAGAGTAATCCATGGCCAGGCAGGCTATCTTAGTTCTCACTGAATGGTTCTACATGGTGGGGTGATGCACAGCAGCAGGTACTCTCCAGTGTCATTGGCAAGAAGTGGAGCTGATGATATTGGGTCACTTCCCACAGGAAGGGCCTGCAGTGAAGAACATGGTGTTTATCTGACATGAATGGTTGGGAGATTATATCATTGAAAATGCACTGCACCCTCACACTAACACCTGCTATATCCAAAGTGATCCCCATTTAGCATCTGCATTGTTCTGTCTAAGTTAACTTGAGCTGTTTCAGGGAAGCATTCTGAGTGTTGCTGAGCAGAGATAGCACCACACACGGATATAAAAGCATTGTTAAGACAAGCTTTATGTGGGATGTTCTGCCAAATAGTTCCCTTCCCTTCCTCTTCTCATTTCCTTGTTCTCCTTCAGCCACTAGAGAATGCTAATCCCTTTATTCACTTATGTGTAAACTGGTGACTTTCCAGACCTGCCACAAAAGACATTTGACTAGATGTCTTTTCTGGAAAGATGCAGCAGGAGGAGATGGAAATGTCTTTCCTGAGGATTTTAGTACTGCTATGTTTGTATTGACAGTCAGAATATGGAGAATGTTGCACTAACAGCTGTAAACAAAAAGAAAAATATTACAGCTTGTTTCATTCTTCCCTCTTACATAAACTTTTTTTCCAATATCTTTTTTGACCTTTAGAAACAACACATGTACAATGTCTTGCTCATCCCAAGCAAGCTTTGACATTTTGTTCTTGACACCCAAAAGAGCAGACACACAACTACATCTGAATGGAGAAAGGATGGAGACACCTATGGAGACCAAAGCCATTGCTGGGACCAAAATTTTCACAGAATTAAATATGGAAATGAAAATCTAGGCATTAGAAACCTTGGCCAGTATTGCCTCATCTTGCAGGTACATTGGCTAAAATCCTTTCTCTTTACTCTTTCCTTCCGGCTGAGAATGTCTCTTTCTGTCTGTCCACCCACTGCTGGACAGTCTATCCCTGCAGCCTGTTCCAGAGACAGTCAGCAGGGTGAGCAGGGATCACCACCTTTTCTTATGTGGGTGGGCAATGCCCTTCCCTTCCCTTCCCTTCCCTTCCCTTCCCTTCCCTTCCCTTCCCTTCCCTTCCCTTCCCTTCCCTTCCCTTCCCTTCGCTTCCCTTCCCTTCCCTTCCCTTCCCTTCCCTTCCCTTCCCTTCCCTTCCCTTCCCTTCCCTTCCCTTCCCTTCCCTTCCCTTCCCTTCCCTTCCCTTCCCTTCCCTTCCCTTCCCTTCCCTTCCCTTCCCTTCCCTTCCCTTCCCTTCCCTTCCCGAAACTTCCCTTCCCTTCCCGAAACTTCCCTTCCCTTCCCGAAACTTCCCTTCCCTTCCCTTCCCTTCCCGAAACTTCCCTTCCCTTCCCGAAACTTCCCTTCCCTTCCCTTCCCGAAACTTCCCTTCCCTTCCCGAAACTTCCCTTCCCTTCCCAAAACTTCCCTTCCCAAAACTTCCCTTCCCAAAACTTCCCTTCCCAAAACTTCCCTTCCCTTCCCTTCCCAAAACTTCCCTTCCCAAAACTTCCCTTCCCTTCCCAAAACTTCCCTTCCCTTCCCTTCCCTTCCCAAAACTTCCCTTCCCTTCCCTTCCCAAAACTTCCCTTCCCAAAACTTCCCTTCCCAAAACTTCCCTTCCCAAAACTTCCCTTCCCAAAACTTCCCGAAACTTCCCGAAACTTCCCTTCCCGAAACTTCCCTTCCCTTCCCGAAACTTCCCTTCCCTTCCCGAAACTTCCCTTCCCTTCCCGAAACTTCTCGAAACTTCCCTTCTTTCATCCCTCCCTCCATTCATCCTCTTCAAACATTTTCCGTGGCATAGGTTTCCTCTGCTTTCACAAGGAATGAAACTCTGCTGTGGTCAAAGAGGAGTCATCTATTCCCAAGGAAGATTGTTGGAAGCAGAGTTCCCCAGGTCAACTGAGGACTGCTCTAATTACTCCTAATATGATCCTCTGTGTGCCTGTCACTGCAATTCTCCTTAATTCCAGCAATCCCGCTCCATTGCCTGGGTGGAGCACTGCTGTGTATGACAGAGCAAACTGTTCTGGTGACAACCATTCTTGAGCTCAGCTGCAGTCATAACACATGGTTGAAAGTGATTGCTTTCCTCCTGCACCCACAGGGTCAGAACACCTCTATTTTGGTAGAACATGGAGCAGAATCATAGTTCTGCTGACATCTCAAAAAAAAAAAATTAAAAAAAAAAAAAAAGGAAATAAGCCTTTCCAAATAAGGACACTTAGACTGTTCTTTAAAGGGCCTGAAACTTGAAAACCACAAACTGCAGCTGAAAAGCTATTTGTTTTATGATGTGGGATACTTTCTTGCACACAGTGATTCCTTGATGTCTTAGTACACGAGTTTTGCATTTCCCAAAATGAAATGGGGGAGAGCAGTGCAGAAATCAGACACTGCCCCTTTTTTCTAGTGCCTCATTCTATGTTTTAAGACCAGAATTCAAGGATAGACTCTGGCCTTAACATAAAAGGTATACAGCAGATGGTTTCATCAAAAGGAATGTAGTGACCTCAAATTCAGTTTGAGAATTTTATTAAAACCAAAGGTTTCTGTTCTTTTACAAAACTGAGGAGATTTCTAACAAAAAAAAATCGTATTAACGACATATGAAACAATGTAATGTAAGTGGCTTGTTGATAAAAATCTCTGAAAGCTATATACAGGATTAATACGACACAACTGTATTAACGCAGAGACTGTCAGCAACTTATAGCAATATATACAAACTGCCTTTACACTCATAAATATCTTATTTACAGCTAATAAATAACATCCAAAGCTAAATCATGTGTCCTTATGAAAAGAACCTTCACTATTTTGTATCCAAATTCTAAATTTGTTTGCATTTGATCCTGTATTAAGAGCACAGTTGTCCAGATACTTTGCTTCTGAAGAATTTAACTTTTAAAAAAAAAATTGCATCAAAATGTGGAATCTATAGGGAATTAATCATTGTATTTATTTTTAGAGATCTCAAATGCAGTGGCTCAATACTCAACCCCACCCTCAGTGACTCATCACATCTTTGCTGTGGTTTAATCAAATGTGAGCAAATTCAGAGCTATTAATATTCCAACATATTGCACTGTTTAAGACTTTTATCCCCAAATATACTAGCAGCTACAGTTGGAAATAGGAAACAAATTGTGCACATAAACACAGACATTTTTTTGCTTTGCTTTTAAGATGGGATAATATTGGAGAAATTACCGTCTCTATGCACATGCAGGAAAAGACTACAACACCCAGCATCAATAGCTAACATTACACTTCTCCAAATGTCTACCTTCAAGCCCTTGTACCTCCCCAGCATTTTGTTTACCTTCTAGAAAGTTAAAAGAGGGCTATAGCACCTTTCAGCACACTAGAAATATCATATGTTACTTAAAAATTGGGAAGCAGACTGCCTTCAATATACCTATTTTTTTAAACGTGCAGCATGGCTAATCTGAGTGTTTTTCAGAGCACTCGTTCTTGTGGAGCACACAACCAGGCTGCTTTTAACTGGCTCAGCTCCTGCTTCCTGCTGAATTCCATCTCATGGCAGAAAACTAAGCAGCTCCTAGCACTGTACCACAGCCAAGAAACAAGCTGAGGTGGATCACTGGCAGTCACAATTCCAGTACAGGGAAGTGTGAGCATCCTTGTCAGCTATCAAGTGGATTCACTTGCACTGAAAGCTGCATACAGCAGCCACTCAGCTGCATGACTGACACTTGGTGTCAAAGAGCAGAGAAACTGTGACAGTTCTGGCATACATGACGCAAGCAAGCAGGGAGAGGGCGGAGGGTGGGGGAAATATCTGTTTCCTGCATTTTCTGGTAGCTCAGCTCCTCTGCAGTTCCATTTTCACAGTGTTGAAGGCTAGACAGTTTCATTTGCTATAACTGAAAGCATAGCTAAAATATTAAATGTCTGCATAAGACACTGGCATTGCTACCTTCTCCCACAGCTGTTATTTATTCCAGGGTAAGCGGCATAAAAGTATATAGCTTAACAGATCATACTTATTGCTAAGCAGCACTGGCATCTACCCCCAATTAAATACATTCATAACCACAAACTAAAAAATTCATCCCCATATTAAGTCAGTCCCTGACACCTTCTAGTATTACACACAGCAAAGGTGTTTTTTTTTCACTTGAGAAACCTACTTATTTGCTAAACACACACTTGCAAACTATGAACTCTCTCCACTGAACTGCCTGAAAACTCATTTAGTCAAGACAGAAAAAAAATCCATCTATATTCAAATGACTCCTGAAAAGAACAAAAAAAAACAACTAACCAAAAAAAAACCCCAAAAACCAAACAAAACACAAACAACAACAAAAAAATAAAACCAAATACAGGGCTTTGTTTCTTTTCAATAAATATTAAAAAATTGGTGTATAGGATGTCATGTCAAGAAACCTTGTCACAAGGCACCATGATTAAGCAAAATTACCTGTATCTTTTCAGCACTCCAAACTTTTGGCAAGTTGTTTTGCAGGTTTCTTTTTGTTTTTAACTATTTGGATAATGTATCTTTATGGTTAGTAACTTCATATGCAGAGACTTTTTTACAAGAAGTCTCTCAAATAGCTAGGAATAGCAGGCAAAAATCCAGCAGTAGATAAATATTTCTATATATTTGGTTTTGAACATCCAGTCCACAGGGATGAACAGACTTTTCTCCTCCCCAGTGTGAAAAATCTTTGTTCTTGTCACTTAAGCAGATTCATGAGGAGAATTTTCTTTCGAGGTTTTCTTGGAGCTGTGGGAAAAAAAAAATTAAGGCGATAAGGAAGATGTAAGATCTTGTTCCCTCGTCTTATTTTTGAGAACTAAGATTTTAAAACTCCCTACTTAACAGGAAGATAAATGACGTTCTTGGACTTCTCTTGGCTTCTGCTTGATTTTATGTCAGATACACACAGAGAGGTCTCAAGGCCTGTCCAGGTCATTGCCCCAGAGTAGCAGCCAGCACATGTGCATTTTTATGCAGAGCTAGATCTCAGTCCAGAAGTGTCCCCATGAGAACATTCACACACAGCTATTGAACTAAAATAAACATAACCACTTCTCTATCTCAGACTTCAGTGAGTGAAGTCCAAGGATTGTCCCCACATTTAATCTGGGTCAGGAGAATTATTGATAGAAATATTAAAGTGCACTAAAGGACTATTAAACAAAGACAGGATCTCTGATCCATAGAGATGAAAATCTCAGGAATTCACTCTAGTGCCTTGTCTGTAACCCTGTCTAACAGTCCCTCATACTGTGAGAGGCAGTGACCACCACTTTCTTCTCTGACATGCCAACAACCATGAAAGGATGGTTAGCAGAGAAGTAAGCTAAGAGCTTTTAATCTGCTAAAGTGGTCATAAGCAAACTGCTGGTTAGTCTGAGCTGTGATGCTTCTGAAGACTTGAGAACTCTAGTGCACAAGTCAATTAAAGGGAAAGTTTTATTACCACTCAAATGGTAATAAAACAATCCAAACCCAATAGTGATTACTCATACCCTCCTCTCTTCCTGTTGACGGGCTGCTCCGAGCATTTCACAAATACTGCTGCCTCTTCTCCCTTGCCGAGACGTGAGGTGCCATCTCGAGAACAGAACACCACTCTGTGGAATAAATATTGGGAAAAATCACACGTCTGAGCCAAACATCTCTTTTTAATCTTAGAAAGAAAACTGGTGCTTGGAAACCGTCTTTATACTTTGTCACATGCTACTTCACAGGGCTGTGAGAAAGTTATTTCTGAAAGAGAATTCTGTAACAAAAGAAATGCTGTGCAAGAACTGTTACATGAATTATACCTGGGCATCAAAGCATGACCGTAACTTTCACTGATCCTTTGCAAAAAATCTTCTTGTGGCTAAGATAGCAGAAATTCTATCCCAAAATCTCTTGGATCTTTATTTACGCCAGTCTTTACGTGAGTCTTTTGTCAGGTGAATGAACTTGGAAGAAAGTCATACTCCCACAAATGTTTGCAAATGAAATATGTTACAATTTCTAGAAAATACGAGCACTTGCTTCTCGATTTATCAGTACTTTCCCCACCCCTATATTTGCTCAGCTCTGATAACTGTTCTTTGATCAAGCGACTGACCTGTTTATTCAAAGAAGGAACTTATTATTATTTACAATACTATACATAGGACACACATACTCTGTTCTGGGCCCATGTTCTGCAAACAGATCTCATGTTTAGTGAATATGAGTATTTCAAAAGATTCATGTCAAAGCACTTCTGTTCAGACTTTGATGTTTCAACATTCACCCATTAGCAATGTCCTGCAGCAGTCACGTGTTTCAATTTTCACCCAACATTCAGGTATTCAACCCCTAAGAAAATACAACTTAACTAAGCAATATTTTCTTGTGCGAACACTCATTCAGAAGGATTTCTAAAATCTCCATCTAAGCATGTTCTTTGTAACACAACCTACATGAACACTCAGCATGAAAAGAAGGAGACAAATTGCAAACACAGTCACAGATGCTGGTTCAAGGAGATATTCTCCTGCATATTACAACTAACCTTAAGTAGATAGAGTAGTGGGATACAAATTAATCACATGGGAGTAAGACTACAAATTGCAGATCCCAGTGCAAGTAAATGACTGAACCTGGCTGATTTAAATGGTGGCTTGATACCACTGGAGCCCTGATTATCATTATGCTGCACCTATTTGTAATTGCTTAACATGCTTGCCTCAGCCTGTGGGATAGCAGAAATCAGGAAGCACTGTCAGTTAGAACTAATACAATTTATAACAATCAAAACAAGTTACTTTTTCTGAGTTTCTCCTGACTTCACTCTGATTCTCTGGATGTCAAATGTAAGAGGAGTCCACCAGTCTGACCAGCTGAAGAAGGTGTCTTTTTCCCACTGCAGCTTCAGCATAAGCAGGTCTCCAATATCGACTTCTGTGTAAATCAGGAAGGAGAAGGTCTTGTTTGAGGAGACTTCAGGCCTGTGGGGAGAAGAAAAAACAAAACAAACCCAAAAAAAACCTCACCTGAAACTCTTAGACAAAGAAAATTAAGGAGCAATAGAACCTAGAATTTTTGTACTACAGAGAAGGAAGCAACCTTCTGCATACTCTTGATGGATATAGTAAGGAAAAAAAGCACCTTTACCTTTTGAAGAAACAAAAGGAACTTCCTTCTGTACCAAGACTGGTAAAATCCTAGGACAGTCTGCAAGGCAAGGGCTGTCCTCTCCTATGCTGGTGGCTCTCAGAAAAGCCAAACAACCACCACCAATAAACAGCCTACATTCCTCAGAGCAGAAAACAGGCTTTGGTGTTTTCTAGCTCCGTTCCTTGCCAGCCTGTGTCTAGGGTTGTACATACAAACTTCTGCTTATTTGCAGAGCTTGAAAGCAAATCCCAAATCTCCCTCAGCTTCTGCACTGAGACTTTCAGATGCACAAGTCTACTTTTAAGAAGATTTAACATCATATAAAGATGTTGAAAAGAAAATAAGAAAGCACTGGAAAAATTCTTATTAGGCTGAGTCACAGGTCAGACTTCACATTTCCATATTTCAGATGTCTTATCAAGAAGAGCTCCTGTAGGGTTTGGCTCATTAGCTTCAGAAGTGAATGGAACTCCTTGATCAAGGACAGGAGCAGATTCTGGGATTCTGTAAGATTACAGTAGCTGGAGCTAGAACAAGTTTTGCAGTTCACACTTCAACAAATTTAGGTAAATTCCAGAGTTCTTTGCAGGTGTTTCTGTAGCTACTCACATTGTGAAACCAATGTTCTCACTCTCTTTTTGTGTGCCATAGAGAGAGATCAGGAATGGCTGGTTTGTCTTGGTTATGTTAGTCTTTCCGAAGAAATGGATCTTGACCTGGTAATGAAAGACTGAAAGAGCACAAAAGAAAATGCCATTAGGAAAACTCAGTCTCCAAAGAGACAGCTGGTGACAAAACCATGTTGCCTCACCTCTGAAAATACTAGGTTGGAATATGCCAACTTCACTAAAATGAGTTTATTTAGCTGCGGGTATCCAGGGAACTATTTTTGTGAGAACATAAATATTAGCAAGCGAGGCAATCACAATTAAAGAACACCTTTGCAGTTCTAGCACCTAAACTCTGCACTCAAGCTGCCACTATAGTAACCCCAGAGTATGCAGTATCACCTTCAAACCTGCTATTGAACGTATGAGACTTGCTATACTTGACTTGAAACAAGTGGGTTGTGCCCTTCTCTTACAAGAGACTTGGTAAAAGGAAAGAAAAATCAACCCATTGACACTGCAGACTAAGCACCAGATGCCAACAGAATACCAGTTTGCAGCTGCTCTAACAGTGCAGAAATGTGCCTTTTGATTGCTAGTCTGTCACACTATGCACACTGTAAGCATACTGTGGGGTACAGGCAAAGCTAAGTAGGAAAATAAAGTAGTAAGGTCCAACACTATTGTCCTAGCAGAAAGCCTCCCAGCTCTCTCTGGCATTGTCCTTCCCAGACTCTGACAGCAGCAACTAGAATCAAGAACTGCTGTGATATTTTAATGAGGGCTGGTGTTCCTCTAGCAAGTGCACTACCAAAGGCACAAATCTGATGCTTGCATATCTTTAAATAAGGTGCTTACCAGACAGAGTTCTGCTGATTATTTCCCTAGCAGAAGGAAGTAATTATTTGGATGAAAAACACTGAAAAAGTTTCAAGTGATCTGGCAGCAGAGGAAGTCTAACTTCTGCTACTTAGAAATTTGTTACAAAATACCTTTCTTTTTGTACTGTACTCCACACCTTTGCCTGAGACTTGTGCTCCATGGCAAAGGACAGGCCAGTTTCCCCTGCTCACCGCAGGCACCAAAGCAGCAATATTCCCATCTGCAGCCCATGCCCACCATGGCACACAGCAGAGCACAAGAACCGCTCTTGCTCACCAGCAAGCAAGGGGTGCCTACCTTTATAGGGCATCTGAGCGCGGGTTTTCAGGTACATTTTGGTGTTTCTCTTTGTTCTCACTCTGTTGACCTTGTAACCCAAATTGTTGCAGCGGTTCTTGCGGCAGCTGAGGCAAAGGCCCTTCTCGAAGGCCTCCTTTGTGTTGCAGCGGTAGGCCATGCTGGGCTTTTCCTCATTCAGGAGAGAGTCGATGAAGAGGTGGATGGATCGTTCATGGGAGCACTTCACCAGCTGATCCACATCTTGAAAGAATGAAAATGTGTAATGTGTATACACGCATGCATATAATGATATAAACCCCTAAGCAATGCTGTCAACAGCCATGATCCACTACGGCAGAGCTGGGCTTTACAGGGTGACTTTTAAAAGCACTTGAAATAACATATTCCTGTGCCTTTCAGAGATCTTTCCTTGCAAGACTTCTTGCAGGGCCATTTAGGTTTCCCTCAGGATGTTATACTGCTTGTTTCAGAGCAACCTCACCTCCAAGGCCTTTCTCAGCAATCAGACGCAGTGCTTCCCCAAAATTGCAACCTGGCTGGAAACCTCCACCATTGGGATAAATATCAATGTGTCCAACAGGTTTCTGGATCCCAATGCTGCGGTCTGGAGAGCCTCGGGTGTAGGTGTGTAGGACATCCACAAACTGAGCATCATCCGGGGAGAGGCGGCTGAGTTCGTCAGCATACTCAAAGGTAGGACCAGCAGGATCCAGCCCTTTATGGGGCAAACCACAAAGAAAAATTGAAATTATTGCCTGCCCCAAGATGCTGACATTGACAACAAATGCCAAACTCAGCTGTCACACTGGGCTGGAGTATTGAGTTTTCCTGCAGGCATTACAAATGGATAATTTAAATAATATTCATGTATACAGGAGAATCAAATTCACTACCTTGAAATATTGTCACTGCTTAAAAAAAATAAAAGTGGAAGGAAGCCCAGCTAACTTCTTCAGAACTGTAGCATTTCCAGTGGATCGAAGAAACAAGCTCGTAAGTATTTTCTCAATGCCTTCCTCTCTTGTAAAGAGCTGTAGAACTTGTATTTGAAGCGTCTGAAGTATGGAAAAGTCTTGCTGACAATTCCATGCCAGGGGAACAAGTGGGAAACATAAATGAGGGCTTCACTGTCTACATACCTAAGGGGATTATTATGGTAAACTGTCTAGCAGCAGCACTAAAATCAAAAAACCCAGAACTATACTGCCAGTGAGCAAGTACTATCTCCTGCTCAGACAAGGAGCTGAGAGATGGCTGAAGGGACACATCTTTTCTGCAGCCCTCCCTGGGGGCAGGCACCTGTGCTGTTCACCCACAGTTATCTCAGCCCAGTGTGAGCTGCCTCCCCCTAAGCTGTGGGGGCTTCAGGTGCTACATTACATTGCTGCCTGTGTTTTTCCCAGGGAAAGGTTCATCCTCAGCACCAAGAGCAACTGTGGAGTCATAACAGAGGGCTACTGACATATCAGTGAATCGGCAGCCTCAGTGAAAGCAGCAAAGCTGCATCCTCGAGAAGGAAAGGCAAAGGGGCTAGTGCTTTGGCCTCCTGAGTTTAATCTACCACCTCTCAGGACTTGACCTTTTACAGATGTGACTGCTAGCCCAGCTCTCAACATGCCTGTGGATCTGGGATCACAGCCAGCCTCAGCTGAAAGACTAAAGGGTGCCAGGAGCTAGGCTCCCTTCTGAATGGTGCTCCCAATCTCTCTCAGCAACAAAAGCACCACAGATGAGCAATTTTCTTAGCCTCATTTGCTGATGCTGGCAATTCCTTTGTCACTGAGATCAGTGCGAGGAGCTCTGTTGTCCAGGTGCTGGGCGGTAAACCAGCCCCAGAGTGGCCATGCACTCTGTCTTGTCTAGCAGAGTTGTCAGGCTCCAAAAATCACCCTAAATAAACATCAAAGCAGACATAGCAACAGAGCAAGTATATATCTTCTCCAAATTCTCACAGTATTATTTCCAGCCTAGAATATTTCTTGAGCCTATTATGATTAACTCTGTAATAACCCACCATGGATCTCTTATGGTTATCTGTCCAGTGTCCCTTTGAGCCCATATAAACTTCTTGCATCTGCATCATCCCACGGCAAAGACTTCTGCAGGTACTAAACCTGCTGCACTGGAATTTATTTCCTGTTCTATTTCAATGGCTTCCATCAGTTGCAAGGAATGATTGCCTGGATAAATACAACCCACTGAATTTCTCATGCTACAAGAGATACTGTGACCTTTTCCAAGCCATGGTTTTGTCAGTCCCCATCACAACCCCACCAAACTACTCTTTTATCAGGGCCTACTCAGTCATTTTTTGTAAGGAAGCAAATAAAAGCTTCTCACTCACGACTTTTTATGCTATTTCCTGAATCCATTTCCAGTTCCGCCCCACAAATATCAGCCCTGCTGTTTCATTAAATAATGAATACATAACCAAAGTACTGCCAGCAAGCAACAATTACTCTGGTGATTTTTCAGTGGAACATAACATTTCAGTATGGAAGAGATGCAACTCTCCACTCTACAGTCACAGGTTTTCTTACCAGTAATTCTGTTCACTTTCTTTTTGGTCAGGTTCCCAGCAATCCCAGCAGCATGGGCACCCAGACTGTACCCCAGCAAGTGGAGATTGTTGAGAGGATAATTGAATTGCTCCTGCAGAAGGGAACAATTCATTTAAAGCTCACAACCAAACACAAAAACGTCAAAAGATACAAAATAAAATGTTTTGTTAATACTGAGATTTTGTTTGAGCCATGAATAATAGAAGAAACACTATACAATTATCACTATTTTGTGTCATTGAAGATTTCATGACATAACTAATTTATAGCCAAAATCTAAACCAAGAGGAATGCAAAATAAAGGACAGAACACAGAGCTGTTCATTTCATAAAGGTTTTCAGCCACCCTCTCTCCACCAGTTTCTGGATCTCTAAGGCAGGGCACATTACCAGTTCCCAAGGACTGGCTGCATTATAATATATAAGAGCCTGTCTTTCACAGTTACCTCTCAAGAGCCCTCAGAAATGCTCTGGGCCCACAGGACCCAACAGACCACAAGGTAAAGTTTCTGGAATGCAGTACAGAAGGCCTCTGAGTAGGAGATAGCCACTATACCAAGGTTGGAATTTTACCAGTCCAGCAAAACTTACTGTCTGCAAGAGTTTAACTCCATCTACCCAACAGACATGTCTCCATGTCTTACCTCCATCCAGTCAATAAATGTAGCGACATCCCTTCCCACCAGCCTGGTGTACCCAGCAGACACCGGATAGTGCTGCTGAGCTCGAACTAGCCAGTCCACCACAATGACGTTTGAGTCAGGCTCCCTCTTGTACAGAGCATCCACCAGCTTCGGGACCCAACTTTCATACATCCCTGTCACCTGTTGGTTTGGGTGATTTTAATTAAAATAGGAGATATATTACAGTAATTTCACGAATACAAGCCACACCAATTTGACTAAGATTTTGCTCCTAAACCGGAAATGCGGCTAATAATCAGGAGCGGCTAATACAACCTCAGAAGTGCCTGCCAGAGTGCTGAGCTGAGCAGCTGCAAAGTCGGCATTTTGCGATTGTTACAAATCGCTACTCTGTTGCACCGCGGGTGGAGCCTGGCTCCCTGTAGGCAGCACGGGGGACGGGGAGAGAGGCGGGAGAGCTCTCTATCCTCCTCTGCCACAGCCCAGGGGAGAAACGGGGGGGGCCCGGCGCCGCCATTGCTGCGGCCCGGGGAGGAGAGGGGGGACCCGGGCCGCCCCCACCGCGGCCCGGGGAGGGGGGGGGAAGCGCACGCCGCCATTGCTGAGGCCCGGGGAGGGGGGTGGAAGCGCGCGCCGCCATTGCTGCGGCCCGGGGAGGGGGGGGGGAAGCGCGCGCCGCCATTGCTGCGGCCAGGGGAGCCCACAGGAGCCCCGCGCAAGCCATTGCTGTGGCCCGGGGAGCCGACGGGAGCCCCGCGCAGCCATTGCCGTGGCTCGGGGAGCCGACGGGGTGCTTTGTCCCCGCCCACCGCCGCCGCGGCAGGAGCGGGGAAACTCCGTCCCTGCCCGCCGCCGGCGCCACGGGCGCAGGAAAGCTCCGTCCCCGCCCGCCGCCGCTGCCGTAGGAGCGGGGGAAGCTCCGTCCCTGCCTGCCACCGCAGGGCAGCGCCGACCCGGGGTGACTGAGCCCAGTGGCAGCGGCGGGTGGCCTCGAGCGGCAGCACCGGGCTGGGCCACCTGGCCCCGTCAGCGGCCCCTAGCGGGCCGAGCCTGCACAGCCTTAGCTCAGCCAGTAAACCCCGCCCTCCCGCGGTTCTGTTACTAATTGCACGCGGGTCCTCGCTGCGAACGACAAAGCGGCTTATATTCGGGTGCGGCTTATCTATGGACAAAAACCGAAATGTTTGCCAACACCCAGAGATGCGGCTTATAATCAGTGCGGCTTGTATTCGTGAATTTACTGTAATATATCTGTGAGACACTTCTGCAGAGTTTATGGGAAGTGTGGTTAAAAGGGAGACTTCCCCCCATTTTGTCTTACCGTCCATCCGTGGATCACCACAAAGGTTTTACTGGTATGATTGAAGTTGCACTGTGCCAGGCTGTCCACCTGCCCAGGAACCAGGTAGCAGACATCTTCATCGGGCTCTGCAGGCATCCGTAAAGAAAACTTGCTCTCAATTCCCTCAAAATTGTTTTCATCATCTGTAAGAGTGCAAAAAATACATAGCAGTGTTTTAGGAGGACTAGGAAAAAGTCAGAAGGCACAGGTACAGTGTTGGAGAGATATCTGGAACAGTCAAGAAATGGTGTGGTTTTCATTTCTTACAGCATTCAATGGACATACAACAGCCATGTAAAGGGGAAATGAAAGGGTGAAAATTGCTCCCTTTCCAAGGTCCTGCTAAAACAGTAAAAATCTGCTGAGCTGTCAGAGAGGTATGAATCCATTTTAAGAATCAGTATTTTCCCCATTACATTAATCAGGAAACCTCTTAAGTATCTCAAGAGTACAGAAAACTGCACAGGACAGTCACAGACAGTCATCCAGGAAAACAGAGTTGCTACCATACTATTACATATTTTGGTGGTGTATCTGCCACATCACCTCACCAATAATCACTGCCTTTTTATAACACCACGTAGTTGCAGTGCATTAAAAGCTGTGAAGTCACCACTGTTTTATAAAATACTAGTTTCAAGTTTCGACCAACAAACAGCAGGTGAGAAGATCAGACACCCATCAGAGAAACCGAACTAGCAAACCAGCAGTCTATTTTGCAGTACATTTTCTGGTCATCTGATAATCTATAGAAAAATAAGCTGCAGAAAAATATGTCCTCTGCCTGAGGCAGAGGAAAGGAGGCTGAGAAGCAGGTGCAGATCATGTACTGGTGGTAACAAAGTATGTCATGCCCTGCAAAAATCACTCCCTCCAACTTCCAGCTTCAAGATCTAAGTACTCCTTTTCCTGCCAAGACAGAGAAGAGACTTTAGGCTTCATACTCATTATTTCCTTTGGGAAGAAACTTAAATGTCTCCTCTTTTTACGTCTGATTCAAGTCTTAAATGCCTCTATGTACAACACACCCTGTAATTAACTTTTCAAAACCCAGGCCCCAACTTGAGTTAGGCAAATATTGATTGCCTGTTTTTCAAGTGCAGCTGAACTTAGGCCAAATCTGTCCTGCTCAGCATTGTCTTTCCTGGCATGAAGACCACCAACCTTTCACAAACTCCCAAACACACATTAATGAATAGCTCCAAGCCACCATGGGGAATACAAATGAACAAGGTAAGGACCTTATGCTATGCAGGCAAAACAGATTTCCACTCCTTTTTTCCTGTTGCAGAAGAGGTTTTCTACAATAATTGGTAGATTGCATTTCCTGCATAAAGTTGTGCTGCATCACTCAGGTGATAAATAACTAACAATTCATTTTTTTCAAAACAGTTTTTCTGGTGTTATTCAAGGTACCACACAAAGCAAGGCACTGATTTATGCCTGACCTCACCTCTGGGAGCTCTATAAAGTCTGGGAAGTCCTTGCTTGCTTGGAGGGTCACAAGAAATCAGGGTCTAACCTCTTGCGTTAGGTCTAAAACCAGCACAGAGCCTTGGAACAAATGCTTATGTAGCAGTCTCAGAGAAACTTGTCAGCCATAATCAATGGCCTAGCATTGCCCAAGTTCAGCTTGATTTCTCACCTGTCAAAGCACATGCAGGAAAGCAAGAACCGTTCACTGAACAGAGGCAGTACTCAGCTTTAGGTTTTGACCTTGACTGTGCTAGGCTGGCTAGCTAATCCAGGATAATTATACCGAGGGCCCCCTTCCTGCCTCCTTCCTCCTAAGAAAGGTATTTTTCATAGACCTTACCCTTCCCTCTACTAGTAGAAGTATTCACATAATGGTAAATATAACATTTTACCCACTAATGAAAGCTAAATTTACCAAACTAACAAAATGTGTTCTACATTTTCACAAGTTCAAAATTTCTTTTTGTAACCGACTGACAGTACAAAATATTTTGTGCAAATCTTTAGACCTATATTATTTACTTTTTCACCAGAAAAAGAAAAAAAGTAACAAAGGTTGGGTTGGTTAAATATCAGCTATAACTTTTCACTCAGATGTGAATTAGTAAAACCTTGAAAGCAACAAGAACAGCTTTCAACTGTAAGGCATACAACACTAGGACTGTCAATTATGTATATTCCCTCCTAGTACAGGGAGTCAAACAAGAA
This sequence comes from Catharus ustulatus, assembly GCF_009819885.2. Taxonomy (NCBI): domain Eukaryota; kingdom Metazoa; phylum Chordata; class Aves; order Passeriformes; family Turdidae; genus Catharus; species Catharus ustulatus. The sequence goes on along the minus strand of NC_046262.2, from coordinate 45,940,559 downwards.
TAGTCCACCTGCTCACTAGTTAATAGTGCTTCCTTTCATACCTAGATATCATTTCCCTTCTGGATTACACTTATCTGATAATCATCCAAAATCTAAATTACATTGATATCCTGTCTTGTAGTGTGTTTTCAATTACAAACACATATTAGAATTTGCATTTAAGTTCAGACCACAGTTCTTTCGAAAACAAGCTCATAGGAAATTTACAATTCTAAGTGTACTATACTTATACCCTTATACTAAAAGGTACACTTGGAAAAGTGCACTAAGCTTAGAAAAACTGCAGTACAGTGGCACCTGCCACTGAAGATGTGCTAAGCGCTTCACACATATTTGCATGTTTTAGTCTAAAAATCTTTGATGGGGATTTGAGAACGCAAAATCACTGAGATACAGTCACCACCAGGAAAGCAGCAGCTGCAAAGCAATAACCCAAGAGTTAGGGAAATGGCAGGCAGTCACTTCTCTCATTTGACTATGTTGTATGAGGAATTAGAAAGTCAGAAGAAATTACTGTTATCATCTTATGCCCACAAAAAGTGTCATGCTATCTTATGTCCACACATGGTCAGTTCCCAGCAGGCAAGATACCCTTTGGTAAGGGAAGTGTGTGTGTGTAGTGGAGTTTATTACAGACTTCTGCATGGTGTGTTCATCAAGAAGCTTTCCTGGGAATTTGCCTGAGTTTGGCTTTGCAAATTCTGTGCAGTTCAGAGCAGAAGTTATGTTGTCTACACCTAATGTTGTGCTGCACACATGCTGCAGCACCACCTCACATCCCAGCTTCTGCAGAATACAGGTGCACATAGTCTGTACATACTTACCACACAGACCAACACCTACATGTACCATGCTTTAAACCTGAAGCAAAGAAGCTACACAGAATGTCACTTCAGAAAATTAGTATTACCCGCTTCTGCTTTCATACCTCATTGTATTTACTGGTCTATTAAAAAAATTATTCAGAATCAACTTTGTCATTCGCAGACTTGCCACAGACCTTTTCCTCACAGATTAAAGGGAGAAGTATCCTTGAATCATGTCCTGAGACAGTGAACTCTTGGGCCTCATTCTTACAGTCTTACACAAAGAAGCGCAGAGACAGCCAATGTACACACTCACCACAGTTTAGTATGACGTTTTGACTCAAGTTAATTAAATCATAAAAAACCCAAAACCAGGCAGTTTTCAGCATGTTTCTGAAAGGTGGACAGAAATTTATCTGAATTAACATTGCATTTTTCAAAATGTAGATGCAGAAATTAGAAATCAAGAAATATACATACATCTTTGTTGAGATACAGAAGTAGCTTTTCATGACAAGAATGCAAGTCCCATTTCTAAACAAGGCCTTTGAATAAAACAGACTGAAAGTAAACACATGCAGACAAAAAAGAAATCCATGCTTTTGCTAAAAACTACACTTTCCCAGACATAGTTCAGAAAAGTTACAAAGTCATGTGTTATGCATCTCCAAAGCTTCCAAGCCCACAGTTACAAATACGAGAACTCGTTGCAAAACAAAGTTTTCTGCTATGTGCTCACAGTAAACATGACCTACAAAGGGATTTTTTAGGGGACTGAAACAGAATTAAGGGAGCAAAATTAAGAATTAAAGGACCAGTTCCAGATGGAAGCTGGCTTCTCAGGCTGCATCACCAAAACTTCACCATTTTGTCATGCTATACACTTTTCTTACACCCCTCCTTCCACAAGATGAATTTCCATATTTTAAAAAAATAAAAAGCTATCCTGTGCAGCAAGGTATCAAGAAGTCACAGAATTCTAAGAAAGTGGGGAGTGAAAAAGCTTACTAACTGGGAAGTCAGTAGTTTTGTTTTTCCTGTCCAAAGTTTGTGACACTTTGGACTTGCAACTTGTGACATTCCATTCAGTTAGGGATTCCTATCAATTATCAATTTTGAAAGCATCTCACTGACTTCAGGCATTCTGATACACCAATCAAGAGAATTCAGTTTCAAGTTTCTTTCACAGAAAGCCCAAGGCAGTTTGGCAAATTATTTTGATTGTGAAACTGTTTACCAATGTTCAGCTGGGTGGAGAATGTGAGTCTTGAGGAAGTAACAACATCTGGAATATTAATCAAAAGTTAAACTGCCCACATCACGCAGGTCGCCAAAATATGATAACAATGCATTTGCCAGAAGGAGTGCACCTAAACTATGGTTTTAAAAATGAAATCTTTGATAAACAACAATTTCCTAGCATTATGCACTCAGAAATGGAAATACTATTAGCTAGGTGCAAAGATCCTTAGAAATTATACTGCTAGACCATGTCTTCTATAGCCCACAGCCACATGCATGCACATACATGCACAGCAGCAAATATCTGCACATAACATCAAACATTTACTAGCATAATTAACTGAGCTAAATCTTTCCTCAGCCAACATTCAAAATTAGGATCACCCATCATTGATCATACATCCAACATTAGTCAGAATTCCTAAGAGTTTTGAAGCAAACTCACAGTAAGCTGTGGTAAAGGGCCAATATCACAGAAACGGTTATAATTTAATTTGATCTACACTGAAAGCAGACTACTGTGTGTTGCAATCCCTGGAAACCTACCTCACAAATCATGTTATTGTTTAACCTTGCTGCAAAAATATTACAACTTCAAGTTTATTTATGTATTCCTTAATGGCAGAGCCCTGAAACTATGTTCTGCTTCACTTCTCAGGTGGGGCCAATGGAAAGAGCAACACCTCTGGAATGCTACTGGGCACAAGTTCAGAAGCTAAGCAAGAACCTCCCAGTTCAAGTTCTGAGCTGCCAAACTGCTGTTCTCCTACTGTGCACAGGGGTGCCCACCCCACTCCATGGTACTCCCTATCAAGTCTTTACTCAGCAACAGTTGGACACTCAGAACTCCATCCAGCAGATAGCTAGCCATGCATCAGTCCCTTTGGGATATCTGGAATTAGCCCAAGACAATTAAAATGCTACCACTGACAGACTTTGCAGTAATATAGAGGTAAGGATGCATGAGAAAGTCCTAGCAGGCAAATACTTCTGCACAGAGGAGATTCCATCAAACCTTTAGGATTCCTTTAGGATCATGCTAATCTCCAGCACAACTTGATGTCTGTCTGAGAGCCTCACCTCTGTGCCTTCTCAGAAATTAATTGTTTCTCAAAAGGCCATGCCACAGCTGCCCTGGTATGTCTATCCCAAACATAAGCCATAGAAACAGCCAACAGCTCACATCACACAACAGTGTAAATATGCTGACTCTGGATTTACACTGGTAAAAATAAGGATCTGAATGTATTCCTAGCAATGTTTTTATCTTTTCCTGAAACACCAACATTTTCTTCACCTAGAAAGTCTTTTTCTTAAAATACTCTGGATTCCTGGAGGGCTGGATCATGTGTTTTCTGTGGTTTCAAAATCTTTTTACTGTGGTGTGTATGGAAGAGTGTGGAACTAAAGGCCTGAATTGCTTTAGGATGAACACACAACCTGCTTTCATATAACCTGTTCCTAAGAAGAAATAATGAAATTATTAGTAATTCTGTGGCAAATCAGCTCCTGCAGGGATGAAAGCTTTCTCTGGGAAGAAAGTTATTTCACTGGATAGAACTTGGATACTGTGATGAAAAGAGGTTTTGATTGTCTCTGATGGCACAAGATTGAATTCAAAGCTAGAATACATTCCTTTTGCTGTACCGTAGCACCCCATCCTCTTATTTTTGAATACTTCCCTTCAGCTTTCTGGTACACAAAGAAGTAACAAAGGCATCTAGAGCAGAAAAAACAGTTTATATATTCCAGTTTAGGATCACAAAGCAGCTCTAGGAGCCACAGCCACCCTTTCTTCTAAGGCCAGAAACTTTTAAAGATAGGTACTATGTGTGGGAGATCAATGTAAGAAAGTAAGCCTGGGACAGGGTACTCCTAGCCATATTTTTTCACTTCTTAAGCTTGAGGAGTAGTGGTCTCTTTGTTCATAACAGCTTCAATTAAATTGCGATTAAATGAGAGAGCGTTAGTGAAAACCCAGCACCGTTTGCACATCTGCCACTTCCTCTAGCTTGGACAGGGTGTCTGTGCATGAGTGCAGCTACAACAGGCAGAGCGCAAACACAGCCGTGAGTGAACCTAGAGAGAGTAAAACACGCTGTTCACTTTTCCCCTAGTGGATTCTGCTCATTGCGAGCTTAACTACAACTCGAACGCATTACCACGATAACGACGAAACCCAGCCTTGCCTTGTCTAGGATCAAGAACTGTACGAAGCTGGGATGCTGGGATGGATGAGTTCCACAGAGGAGGAAGTCGAGGGACCTTACCGTGGTACTATTGCTGTGCAAAGCCCTTGCTGGGACGCAAGGGACTCTCGGAAGCCACCTTGTCTCTGGGGAAAAAAAACACATCCCAAACCTCAACAGGTCGCGCCATCAGCCCGGCAGGTTGCGAGCCCGAGTTTCGGCTGGGAAACAGTCTCCAGGCTTCCAAGCCCACTCCGCGACACCCGGGTCCCGCAGCATCCCAAGCACTCCGGGACAGCTTCACAAAGGCAGGATTACAAGCTGCCCTTTCCCGCCAGGCCGGCAGCGCTTCCCGCGGGCGCCCTTTCCCAAAAGCAGTAGGCACTCGCTCCCGCGCCCCCCGTGTCCCGGGACTCACCGCCGAGAGCAGGCGCCCAGCGCAGCCAGAGGCACACGGCGGCCACCAAAGCCTTCCTCCACATCTCGCCTCCCGCCGCCACACGCAAGTTTCGGCGCGAAAAGAAAAAAAAATTACAAAATTTAGAAGTAAGTAAGTGCGGTTTTTTCTTTAAAACTTATGATGACCGCACAGAAGTGCGGCGCAGAAGCGCAGCCACGGACGGGGCACCGCGGGAGTGCCCAGCACTGCCGGCGTCGCGCCCGCCCGCCCTTATGTCCCGGGCAATATGCAAATAGGCAGATAAATATGCAAACATGCAAATGTCCGAATATGCAAATATGCACTGGAGCCCCCGCGCCCATTGGGCGAGCGCCGAGGGGCGGGGCGGGTTCGGGCTCGAGTTCGGGTTCTGGCTCGGTGCTCCCGAGGGGCGCCCCATGGCGCGGGACGGGATGGGATGGGATGGGATGGGATGGGATGGGATGGGATGGGATGGGATGGGATGGGATGGGATGGGATGGGATGGGATGGGATGGGATGGGATGGGATGGAGCGGCACGGCCCCGGCTCGGCTCGGCACGGCGTGCACAGAGCCCTTGGCTCCGAGCCCTCCTTGCCAGCCCAGTCTGCGCAGCCAGGATGCGGTCCCGGCGTTTCACCCCCTGGTCCCTCCTGCCTGTGCCGACCTAGCTCTGCTGTGCCTCTGCCGGGGTCTGCCTTCCCATTCCTGCTTTTGCACCAGTGACCTGCTGCTAACTGCATTTTCTGTGCAGTGCTTGCAAGGGGCCTTCTGCTGTTTCCTTGAAAAATGTTTGCCGGGACCTTGTTTTGTCAGCACTCGAGGAGATACAAGTTTGGAGAAAAAATTAATTCACTGGAGATTGCATCTGTGCTCTTGAGAAATAAAAAAATTGATTCCTTGAGCTCTTCAACTCTCTCTGCCCTCCTCTCAGAAATATGGTTTGAACTGAGATTTGTGTTGGCAGCCACTGGGTGAAAGACCAGTTATGTAAGGACATTAATTTAATAACAGTACCAGTTTTCATTTTATTGTGCAGTTTGTTGCCAAAGGCCCAGCTTCATAAAGAAGCTTGTGACACAGGGAATAAGAACTCCCTAGGTTTCACAATGTGAATGGGATTCACTTCAAGGGTAACAGATCTTTCTCATACCAGATAGCTTAGGAGACCAAAAATATCTATATATTAGTGTCTATATTAGTGACATTGTTCAATAAGAGATTGCCAAAGTGTAGCAGTAGTACTGGGTCACCTTTCCAACTTTAGGTTCTGCCAAATGACCAGTAAGATCTATAAGTGAGAATACATTTTCCCCCAAGACATAACTAGAGTTTCTCCATCAGCAATCCCTATTTATATCCAGAAGGCATCAGAAGAATTTAGTGAGGGTACAAACTGTTCATGCTGAGACTTTTCCATTGAGACAACTGAGTGGCAGGAAGAGGAGGGGGTCAGCACAGTGGGTGAGGTAGGGCGAGAGACTGGGACTCCGAGCAGGGGATTGGAGGTGAAGAGGCAGGAGAGACAAGCCTTCCTCCCCAGAGGATACTGGTGATGTGAGCAGGGAAAAACATGGTTTGTGCTGTAGCTTGCTAAGTACTGAGTATATCCTCTAACACAAAGTGTTTGAAACCCTCTTGCCAAAACAATAGCAAGAATTTTTTCACATCTTTCTTTTCCCCAAGTGTGGACTAAACAATACATTTCTCTTGATCTAATTTGGTTTAAACACTATAGCGTAATTTCCGCCTTAGAAATCAGCCTGACTCTATCTAGGGTCAGACATCCTTCCTAGAAAATTTCATTCCCTGATGGCAGCATAAGGCAAAGTAAAAGAACAAACACTTTGAGGCAGGCTGCTGTTAGGGAGCCTGCCAGGTAACCCTAACCACAGGTGATGCTATCTACCGATCAGATCAAAATAGAGGATGAAGTCTCCTGACAAATACATCCATGGCTACTGCAGGACAGAAGAAAAAAAAAAATAAAAGGGAAAAAAAAGCTTACAATATTGCATATTACATTAATTTTGTGGGAAAAGAAGTAGTGTACTTGTAAATGCTTATAGGATCAGGTAGAAAGGAACACTGCCAGTTCTTGGCACACCAACCTTGCATAGATTGCTTGATCTGTCTGTAAATCCACAGGCTGTAATCAGACCTACAGTTAACTCCCAATATAGTTTCTGAAACACATCAATAGCAAGGGCAGGCAGCAGATTTACACTACACAGAAGGAAATGTAATTTGTTACACTGAAAAGGCTTGTTTGCATAATTTTTGTTATGTATCTAAGAAAGAGTTAAGCAAAGTGCCCACCATATTACAAAAAAAAAAAAAGAAAAAAAAAAAAGGAAGGAAGAATAAAAGCAAAACACTAAAAAAGACCTTTCAAGTGATGAAAAATGGGGGGAAGGGGACAATTCCGGTTTCTTTGGTCTTGAACAAAGTGCCTAAGTCTGTTGTAAACTCAGATGTAAAATAATCTGAAATAGGTTGGACACAGCACATTTTTCAACATTTAAAAATCTTTTTTCCCTTGCAGATAATCGGGATTGGATGGAAAAGAAGCTTCATGGCATCAACTCAAGATGCTTCAGTGTAATCATTAACTGGACTTGAGTTCCTCTTCCTCTGTGAAATACATAATCCTAGAGAGGAAAGCAAAGGCCCATCTGTAAAACAGAGCCTGATTTATAGTATTCATGGGCTCCAAAGTGGGTAGAAGGTGCTATAGTGAGAGCTAAAATGCATTGCTTCTAATAAGGACTGGGGAAAGCCTGGGCAATGAAGAGAGAAGTTGCATAACTAGACTGGTACTTGCACCCACAGACCATGTAGAAGGTTAAAGAGAAAACAAGCCCAGAAATGTCTCCAACACAGCACAGGCAGCATTGTGGTGCAGCTGTGCTAAACCCTGAGCAAATTCACTGGCCTCACACAATGACAAACAAGGGGGGACCCAACCAGAAAATTTAATTTCCACAACAATGCTCCAAAGAGAGCTTGAAGCACAGCAAGAAGGGGGGCGACACATCACGACACTTCGAATGTTTTTATACTGCTTTAACATAAACGATTTTATAACTGAGGGTGAGAAGTCTTCCAAGAAAAGTATCTGCTTAGAATGAAGCAGAAAACAGTCTGGTCTCCTTCTGAATAGGAAATACAAGTAAGAAGTCTTTTTTTAAAATTTCTGTAAATATTTGAACTTTTTTGTTCCCCGCCCAGAAGAAAAATAGTGAAAATAAAGCCAAAAAGTCAGTGCAAGCTTCTAGATGAATTCTTTACTAAGTTCAAGGAAACAAGCAAAAAAAAAAAAAAAAGGATTCTTTTCTTCTACTTTTACTTTGTTCAAAGGTATCAGTGAAATGCTTTTTTAAAATGTATTTTTCTGAAAATCAGCCATTTTTAATGAAACTCCACTTCTGGAATAAAAAATTACTCTTCCCTGCCTGCTTCAATATCCTCTAACTGGATAACAAATTCAACAATAACTTCACACACAGCAGAAGTTCTCTTGTCCTGGGCTGAGCCTCTTTGCTTCAAGTAAGGAACAACACAGCATCAAGACATTCAGGGGCTTGAGGGTGGCTATTGAGCCTGCCCCACCCACACTCATCAACAGACCCTTTTTATGGCCCAGTATTTGCCTGCTTCTCCACACTGGCAGTGAGCAGGGACTGCAGGTACCTTTCAGCAGGGGCAGGGACAGCCCAGTGACAGGCAGGTGTGCAGGCAGGTGAGAGCACCAAAGCCTGTGTGTGGTGGCTATTCCGAGTCTCCCTAAATGGATAGCAGTGGGAAAGGAACCACCTGGGTGTCTACTTAGGAACATAAGATGTCCGCCTTCACTAGCACCTGTTAGTACCTGGAAGAGCCTAGCTGAAGACATAGAAATATGGGGAGCTATGCAGCAGCTGTCGCTCTGACTGCAATGGACAGGACACTTGTTCCTCCTGATAAATTTTCTGCTTCGCAGAGAGGTTCTTCCTGTCTTTGGTGTCACATAGGAAACAAGAAGAGGCTTGTGTAAAACAGCCTTTAGCTGTTATGTCTTACCATATTTGTCCTTTCTATTGCTGTGATATCACTTGCTGTTCTGTTCCCAGGTTGTCTTATCTCACAGACAAGGTCCTCCTTGTGCTGATTAGCACAAGGATTCATTCCTCCTCATCCTACACTCTTATTTCCTGTGCACTATGTAAGCTACTAATTCCTTTTTTAAAAATAGAGATATAGAAGAAACCAGGATGCCTTGCTCTGGTAGCGAGCAGTGGATCCAGTTGTGGAGTAACCTCATGCTGTGATTTCCTCAGCTGCTCTTTAATTGATTATCACACTAATGGCAGTGCCTGCCAAAGTCAGCTAGCTGTCTTGCCAGACACATCTTTCAAAATGCAATGCCAAGCAAGACACATTCCAGCACCCTGTTTGGGGTGGTGTGTAGGGGAGTGTAGTCCAAGTCCCCCATTCATTGGCCATGGGGCTGGTGTTCTGATCAGCTGTGGTCCCCCCTCGCTGTTGCTCGCGTGGCTCTCAAGTCCTGCCTGCAGTAGGTTAAAGATGACGTTGTCTGAAACTCTGGTGAGGTTACGAAAATGTGCAAGGGCATGGGGGAGAAGGAGAGAGCGAAGAGATTTTGGCGGACTAAAAGTGCTCGGTACTAGCAATGCTTAGGTGCCTATTAGGGCAGAAGAAATCTCCTGCATTTTGCCAGCAGTGTGCTTAGTGGAGAGACTTCAGCACCTCCTGTTCTCTCATGTTCTTCTCCTGCTATTTGCTACACCTATATCTCTAGGCCTGGGAAGAGAGCCTTCTCACTCAGGTCCCAGCCTGGCAGTCTGTGTTCCAGCTTGCCAAGGGGAGAGCGAGTAGGATGACAGAGCAATGCACAGCACCCCACCCTGGGAAAATTAATGTCACTTCTGTCACAAGGAATGGATCAGGGAAGAGAATCCACTTCTCTGGCCTCTGGGCTATCCAACGAGGGAGAGGATAATTGCAGGCTCTCTGCTTTTTCTTTATTTCACTCTACAAGGTTGACAGATGGTGTATGGTGCAGCCAAGGCTGGATTCCAACTTGTATCTCCTTTAGTTGCTTGCAACTTACTGAGAACAGATTCATCCTTGGGCTGACATTTCCATCTCATCCCAAAGGGGATTTGTTTTAATTTTTATTTAAAGTTTCAGCTGACTTAGCATTGCTTTTCTGGAATTTTGCAACTGGTAAGTAAAAACGCCCCCTTGGCCCAACACTCCTGCTGTGGACATCCAAACCCAGTGCTCATGGAGTGAGGAGTGTGCTCCCCAAAGGACAGTTCAGCCTGCCTGCAGTCAAGGCACACTCATGCAGTGCCTCCACGAACCACAGAGAAATCCTGCAGTGATTTTGTGCTCCTAACCTTTATGGGTATCAATTTTACTTCTTATTTTAAAGATTTAAGGGGTTTAAAAGATTTCAAGCCAAGCCTGAGCTCAGTTAGTGATTTGCCTTCAAACTATGACCAGAAAACAGCATGAGTTTACATACGTATGGTAAAATTTCCCTGATCTGTTCAGTTTGCCACAAGTAAGGAAACAAGAAATAGTATTCACTTCCACTTCTCATTTCATTGCATACTTCACTATCTTGACAAGTATGCTGATATTTTTAGAAATATGTGTAGCTGTGGTCATTGTCCCAGAGATACTCCTGCCAAAACTAAGACAGGGCAACAAAGAGGACTCACAAAGAAGAGGAGAAGGTGAGAGGAAGGACAAGGGCCACAGCAACGAGATCTCACTATTCATCCATCAACTCCAAACACAATGGAAACTATGGCAGATACTTGAAAAATGGCAGACCTGAGTCCCTGGTCATGGAGGTCTTCAGATCCCACAGACAGGATTCTCCAGATTGGAAAATCACATTTTCCATGGGGGCTTTGTTTTAGAGACAGCTTGTTAGGGAAGTACATCAACTTGGCCTTCAGAGCACCAAAAGCTGCCATGATTGTCATCTATAGCCACAAATCTGACAAAGCTTTTTTCTGTTTTTAAAGTTGCAAAGTGCTCAGTTTGTCACATTTACTGTGCAAGTCACGTGCCTGTCATTGAAGACATTGCCAAATAATGTGCCACAGCAAAGGCACGTTCCAGCTCCTGCTGGAGTCCAGGGGCACCAGCTCTGAGCACCAAGGGCAGCCTTGGAAGCAGAAAGTACAGCCAGTCTGCATCAGGGCCCTCTCCACCAGCCAGAGCACACAGAGAGCAGATGGAAACTTGGCTGCTTTGATGGTCTCTGACACCACCTTCCTCCTGACTCACTGCAGCAGTGCCTCAGCGTTCCCGTGGGATCCTAGCCGGCAGCAGTGGGGATCCGGGTGAGAGGAAAACACCCTCTGCAGCCCCTAAGGCCATGTGTGAGCACTTCACAGGAGAGTGAGAAGCTGAGGCACTAAAGATTGAAATGGCTTGCCCCCAGGCTGTGTACAATGTGAGGAGCATAAAGAAACCCAAATACAGACTGCCCTCAGCAGGGCAGGCCCCCCTCTTAATGGGAGATAAAACCAGAAAAAAAGAAAAAAAAAAACAGGAAAAGAGGGAAAAGTATTTTCTGCCTCTGTCTCCTCCAGAAGACATGGATAACAGGCTCCATCAGTACCTACATCTCCTCCACTCTCCCATCTCCCAGAGAGTCTTGGGTATTTTTTGTTTCCACGTATAGTGGTGAAAAAGTAGTCATGTGTGTTTATACACAAGTCTGCAGCTGTGCAGATGGTAGGACATCAAACAAAAATGGTTATTCTTATAAACTTTCCTGTTTTCCTACTATGGCAGCCACCTGACTGAATGCCCCTGTGTTTAAAGTTATAAAGAGGCCATTCAAGGGACCACTAAAAGGCTTAGAAACCTCCAAGGATCAGACTCCAGGCATGAATTAGGTAATGGTCACATTAGCAGAGCCTGTTTTTCCAAGGCAGCTGATAACATTGTAACTACCAAACTGTGACATAAATTTGCCCCAGGAAACAAGCAAAATAGCTCTGTGGGTTGTTTCAAATTACTTATCCTGAGGGAATTTTAAGAATTCCTCTTAAATAATTAGGGACATGTGAACTTGATTTTCGATCTCTCTGATGCCATGAGAATTCTGCAAATGCAGCTCTTTTAATATGTTGCTTCCTTTGTTATTGAGTGAATTTCTTTCTCAAATTTTCCAGTGTTAGGATTTAAAGTCATTCACATCCATAGGTATTATTTTATATTGGTCTGACGCTTCCAGTTCTTTGCATGTAGGAACATTAAAAAGTACTTTTTGACCTAAGACAAACATATAAAGATTTTTTGTTTCCCAAAACTCACGGGCAAATAAAATCACATTAAGTTTCCAGTGAACATAGTGTTGTGGATTGTGGGGCTGTGGAAGCTCTGAAAATGCTTTGATTAAGTGGGAAGGTCCCAGAAACACGTCTGCTTTGCTTTAGGAAGGGCACCCTCACACCAGCCACTCACCAGCGCCCCCGGATCAACGCTGAGCTTTTGCTGGGCACAGGAGCACACCACAGGTTAGGTGCTGCCTCAGCCAACACACCCACGGGGCACTAAGCTAGGCTTTGTGCGCTGGAGCTAGGCTTTTCCTCTCCAGCGAAAAGAAATTATTAACTCTCCACTGCTGATTTTTATTTTCCTCCAAGCATTTTCCTGGGGTTTTCCTGAGGGCACTTTGATGTAAACTTGACAGAATTGTCTTTTGCACAGAACTTCCCACAGATTAGCAAATGGCCTCCGCCTTTTTGGTGCTCAGTGTTACTGCTCAGCTCCCGTTGGATGCCTTAACTTGCCTCAAGACCAGGACCAAACAAGCACTTTCCCGTCTAGGAGCTGTAGCACAGAATTTTTGCAAAAGGCACTTTCTACCTCTTCCACATGCTCACATTGCTCCTAACAGAGATGACTCTTTCCAAGGAAAGCTGCATTTACCAGTCACTCTGGGGATGCTTGGCTGCTTGATGCTTTTACACCCTGAAGGCCAAAATGAGGACCCTCTTCAGTAGCAGTCCTGGCCTAGATCTGATCCTGAGTTCAGCTCCTAGATATGCCACTAAACCTACTCTAAGTGTTGCTGCAGAAAATGTGATGAGAGGCTGGGAATGCAATGAGACTGCACTGTCCCACTGGAGAGGCTGGCTGTGCATGAACCCAGCCCATGCACACCTTGTGGTATTCTACAAGGAATAAAGAGAAGAAGAGGTGCATGGAATTGTATCCATATCCTGTGGTTTTCTAGAAGTCCTGCGGTTGAAGTACAAGGCTGAACTAGCAAGCCTGAGAAGAAACTACAGAAATTAACAAACAGCAGAAGGAATGAATACTACCGAGTCTAGCTTAAAAACTGCTAGGCTTTCTTTGTTTTGTTTCAAAGGACAAATGCTGGAGTAATTTTTATTTGCCTTCTGGTCTTTAAGGTTTAACATTCTCAACATCAAACCCTCCTTTGTGGCCATGAAAGCTAAATATTTACTCATCTGTAATGCAAGCTCTGAGTTGTAAGCAATTGTGGGACTGGAAGGAGAGTCTGACTACCTGCTTCTATAAAATATACCCTCATTCGGAAAGATTCAACTCCTTTTAGGACTAGTGAACAGTTCATAAGCTGCCACTGATTTTCTCTTGTTTGCTAATCTCTCTCTGTAACAGTCTGTTTAGGTTGAAGAGCAAATTAGCGGAAAGCCACTCTCTGACTCCCTCAGTAGTTCGTATCTGGGTATTGTGGTTTGTAATCTCAGCCAAGCATGGCTGGTTTGTTCTAAATAGTTATATTTTGTATTTATACATGTATTTCTTTTCCTTAACAGTCTTGGGACAAAAAGGGAAAAAAAAAAAAAAAAAAAAAAAGTTGTAAAAGGGAAAAAATAGCCTGAAAGGAGTTTTCATTAGTGACATGGTAAAACTGCTTCCTATACGAAGTTTTCCTTTCACAAGGGAGATCTTAAAAAATTACGGTAATTTCACGAATACAAGCCGCACCAATTTGACTAAGATTTTGCTCCTAAACCGGAAATGCAGCTAATAATCAGGAGCAGCTAATATGTGAATAATTTTCTGACATTTACAACCTCAGAAATGCCTGCCAGAGCGCCGACCCAAGCAGCTGCAAAGTTGGCATTTTGCGATTGTTACAAATCGCTACTCTGTTGTACTGCGGGTGGAGCCTGGCTGCCTGCAGGCAGCACGGGGGGCGGGGAGAGCGGAGGGAGAGGTCTTTCCTTCCCTCCTCTGCCACAGCCCGGGGAAGAGACGGGGGGGGCCCGCGCCGCCATTGCCGCGGCCCGGGGAGGAGAGGGGGGACCCGGGCCGCCCCTGCCGCGGCTCGGGGAGGCGGTGGGGGACCCGGGCCGCCACTGCCATGGCTCTGGGAGGCGGCAGGGCACCTGCGCCGCCATTGCCGCGGCCCGGGGAGGTGGCGGGGGGCTCCGTCCCTGCCCGCCGCCATGGGAGCTGTGGGGGCTCCGTCCCTGCCTGCCACCGCAGGGCAGCGCCGGGCTGTGGTGACCGAGCCCAGTGGCAGTGGTGGCTGGCCCCCAGTGGCCCCGCCGAGCAGCAGCGCCAGGCTGGGCTACCTGGCCCCGTCAGCAGCCCCTAGCGGGCCGAGCCTGCACAGCCCGAGCCGAGCCAATAAACCCCACCCTGCCGCTGTTCTGTTACTATTTGGCAACTTTGTTGCACGCGGGTCCTCACTGTGAACGACAGAGCGGCTTATACTTGGGTGCGGCTTATTTATGGACAAAAAACGAAATATTTGCCAACACCCAGAGATGCGGCTTATACTCAGTGCGGCTTGTATTCGTGAATTTACTGTACTTATTTGTGTTTTAGGGGCATTATAGGACTTTGATTAGAGGGATAAACTACCCTGTGAGTTGCTTTGCAAGCAATTGAAGAGGACAGTCCTCCACTGTTTGGTTCTGGGCTGTCACCTTTATTCCTTCAAGATAAAGAAGAGACAGACAACAGAGCAAACAAAGCTAATGGATTAAGGCAAATTTGGGGCTGATTAGGCATGGTAAAGGAAGGACTCAGTGCTCCATGGATAATTCACGACAAAACAGCTGCAGGCTTCTCTTTTGAGGCAGAAGTAGAGCTCAGCAAAGTATTTTCAGCCTAAATAGTTCTTGGCTTTGAAAAGTTAGGCTATGGTTCAATCACAGTATTTTGCAGTTTTGGGCTGAATTAACTAAATTGTTCACAATTAAAAAGTAATTCCACCCAACCTTTTTGTTTTGACACCTTTAAAGCAAAACACTGATTTTTAAAAACTTCTGGTTTATAACCTCCTTTTAAAATTGTTTTTAATGAGTAAAAATGGAAATGGCCACCCAGCCCTTGAAATTAAATTTGAATAATGAACAATTTTTAATTTAATTGAATTTTATTTTATTTTAGTGATCACTGGTGGTTTTAAGAAGCATTTGTGTTTGGTCTTAGGCAGGAATTTCAATTTTTTTGTCCCTTCCAATTGTCATTTGTCTGAAAGAAATAAATAATGTAGCTTTTTTTAATATATTTTTTATCAGAAATGAAACATATATTCCCAAAAAAAAAGTTCACAGCTTTACAATATCAGCATAAATTTCAAAATTCTGAAAACAGAATCTGAAAATGCAAATACATGAAAAATATAAATTATAATTCATAATTTGGCATCTGTGTAATTGTTGCATTCGCTCTCTGTGAAAAAGTACTTTCGTCTGGAATAACACACTAAATACCATTTAAGTCAGCTCTAATTAGCTACTAGTAACTTTGCAATATCTGGCAGTGAAGGTTTCCTTACAGTGAAACAAGACCTTTTACTATATGGCTTTTTTCCTGGCCAGATTGCCCTGCTTCTACAATGATGGGTTTACGTGTGTGGAATACAGAGTCTGGTATCTCCTTGAAGAGGAATTACTGATTATCCTGATAAGAATTGCAAGGGAACAGGCACATTCCTCCCAGCCCAGCCTGTTGGTAGGCTTTGGTGCTGTTGAAGCACGGGGCTGGGAGCATTGATTGACTTCAGCAAGGAACAGAATTAATTTCCTACTGGGGGCCTGCTGAAGTATGTCAGTGTGTGTATCTGTACCTAGTTACTCCTGCTGCTGCACTCACTGATGCTCAGTGAGAAATGCATTTCCCCAGTTATTTTACCATAGCTGGACGCAGGCATAGAAAGCAAGACACTTGCAGCAAAGATATATTTCCTCACCACCTGTCATCCAGTGATCACAGCATGCAGTGAAACATGGAAACAGGAAACAGTCTGAAGGAAGAGAACTCTTACATCCTGAAACTGCAAGTGAAATTAATACTGACAGTTCCCTAGGAGGTTATGGCCTCCAGAATCATGTGAAGTGTGTAAAACAGCTGATTAATCCCATTTGTCTGGAGGCACATATTCCCTTGTGTCAGCCAGCTAACTAGTGTTAGTCAAGTAGGGTGGTGTACCTGCCAGCCTTTCCCTAAGCACCTATTCTGGAGGCAAAACTTTGGACTGCACATAGGGTGGTATAGCCTGGTCCATCCATCAGCCCCTTTTGTTTACAGCACTCCTGCAATATCCAACCCAAAACTCAAAGTCCTGAGGCTGCATACACCAACCCTTCTGAAATGTGCCATGAAAAAAAAAAGATTCTGAAGTTCCAGTAACTTTAACCCTACAAATGATACAGCAGATTCACATAGACAGTTGCCACTTGCTATGGCAAATAATTCTTACAACATCAATATAGCACAAAAGAGGTTTCCCATCTACCTAAAAGGAATTCAGGTAGGATCAATTCACTAGCTTTGTGTGTTATGGCTGCACAAGCTGGAAAGACGTCTCATCTTTTAAAACACTCCAGATATGTGGTCAAACCAAGGGACATGAAAATGGATTTGTTTCTTGCTAAACTTAAAAATCCTGCTGAGAATAAAAATACATACATTCTAAATTCAGTTTTTGAGTTCTTCCTCATGGGACAAACACTTCCTTCATCTTTCTTATTGAGGTCTGTATTGCAGAAATACACCCTTTTTTCTAATTTTTTCTTGTGCTGATAATTTTCTTCCTGCCTCATTCTCACTTAAGCATATCCTTCTCTATCAACACAGTAAAGCCAAACTTGTGCTTAAGGGTCTTTGCACTTGGGTAAATAACTCAAGAAGAGAATCAGGCCTACTCCCCTCTAGCCTCAAACTTGCTTAAACCCAGCTCTATGTTTTGTTCCAAGACCTTACACCATCCTTTCTCTGTCTACACCCATATACACTGGAAAATTAACCTCTTCCCCAAGGATAGAGAAGGGCTATCTCAGTCCTTTGGGAGTCCAGTCATGACCTTTTTAAAAGTTAGAGGCTCTTCCTGCATGACACAATACCCTGGAGAAGGTACACAGTTGAAACTACACGAACTGTGCTTGCACTGCAGCTAGCCTTGCCAAGTGATTGCTAAATGGAACTCAGTATTCACCACAGATGGCTATCTACATCCTGCAAGCACCATCTCTCTGTGGTGATCTGCGAACATGTGTGGCTTTGGAGACAAGTATTTGAGGCAATTTGAGGTAGTTGATGTGCACACCACAGACTGAAAACACTCCATTGTAAAACTACAGTAATTTCACGACTATAAGGCGCACCTTTTTGATTAAAATTTTGGTCCGAACCTGGAAGTGCACTTTATAGTCTGGTGCGTCTTATATAATGTACAAAGTTGCGGAATTTGCCAACACGGGAGTGCAAGCCGTGAGCCGAGCCACGAGGTGGGGCGGGACCGGGCATCCCCTGGCCAGTAGAAGCTGTGCGGGGAGGGAGGGAGTGGGCTGCCCCGTGCCGCCCTAAGCCGAGGGAGGCCCCACCCCGTGCCGCCCCATAGCCAAGGGCGGCCCTGCAGGGCCACAGTGCTAGGGCCAGCGGGGCCATAGCTGATAGGAGCAGGCGGGGCTGCGTTGCCACAGCTGGCAGGTGCAGGCGGGGCCACGGCGCTGGGGCTGGCGGGGCTGCAGCCGGCATGGGTAGGCGAGCCATGGCTCCGGGGCTGGCGGGGCTGCGGGACTGCAGCCGATAGGGGCAGGCGGGGCCAGCAGGGCCATGGCCAGCACGGGCAGGCGGGGCCATGGTGCCGTGGCCAGTGGGGCCACAGCTGATAGGGGCAGGCGGGGCCGCGGTGCCCGGGCCGACGGGGCCATGGCCGATAGGGGCAGGCGGGGCTACAGTGCCACAGCTGGCAGGTGCAGGCGGGGCCACGGCTCAGGGGCCGGCGGGGCCGCAGCCAATAGGGGCAGGCTGGGCCACGGCTAGCAGGGGCAGGCGGTGCCACAGCCATCAGCCATGTGGCGGGAGCCAGTAGTGGATCCTTGCTGAAAAAAAAAAAAAGTGCGCCTTATAGTCCAGTGCGCCTTATATAATGTACAAAGTTGCGAAATTTGCCAACTCCCAGAGGTGCGCCTTATAGTCCAGTGTGCCTCATGGTCGTGAAATTACTGTACTCCTTGAATACAGCTGCAGCATGTCCTCAGCACCTTCAGAGACTTCTGATTCATTTATTGAGTCTGGGTGTTTTGATTGTCCCAAGTGTTTGTTTGCATATAAGCATATGGGGGCAACTCACTTGGTTATAGGACACTTTCCCTATGCAACCTCACTATGGGTTTCAAGGAGTGCTCCAAAGTGGTTTATGCCCTTATGTAGAAATCTCCTGATCCAGCACAGATTACTACAATGAAGCATTTCTGTGTATCCTGACTGGAAACATATCAATCTCATAAGATTTTGGTTGACTGAAGACCACCCAGTGAGGTCTGCTGAGAAATAAGCAGAAAACATGTCTGAATATCATGTCTTGCATGTTTTCCCCCCTTCCCCCATAGAGGGCCAGTACTCACCACTTTAAGCCACTTCAAGCCCCAAAGTCCCACAGCAAGCCACCGATACCACAGCCCTTCGCACTCACATGTTCAGCCCTGCAAACCCCAAGAGAGTCAACTGGAATAACTCCCTGGGAGAAAAACGACTGACTCTGTTGCTATCCCTCCATCTACTCAAGTCCCTACCATCAACTTTTGGCAGTAGCCTTCTAAATTTTTCTCTGGCTCCTTGTCCCTCAAGAATATAATTCAACCTCCAGAAAGTCAAACATAAGCTCAGATTCAGCCAGAGGAAAGTTCCATTTTTCTTAGATTACACACAGGATTTGATGAACCGGAAACAAAGCAATTTTAGCGCCTCATCCAAATCCAGAGAGTTCTCCCACTGTATTCTATGTGAAACTGAATGTCATGACAGATCTCATACTGGCAGATGAGAGGTCCACATTTTCTTAGGGGAACCCTTGAAACTGGGCACTTAAACCCATTAACTATTATGGAAGAACTCTGCATCACTAGACAATATCAAAAGAAAACAGGCCATTAGAGAAGGAACTGTCTGCAGGAAAAGCGTAGGGAGCTTCCTGTATGTTCCAGGCTGGATGTTAAGACATGAGTGGTAAAAGGACACACAGTTCTGGACAACTTGTTACTGGCTTTCCATGCCCTTGACAAAGAGCTCAAGAACATTTCTGTTGTACCAGGTGAGAGCAAGAGAAATACTGAAATTAAAAAAGAATTTGCAGCCCAAATACATACATAATTAGCTACAAAAGACAAAGGACAGCAAGTTAAAGGCAAAGGGGGTGCAGGTATATCCCATAAGTTTGTATCATAAGCAGTGAAATGTGAAAGAACAAACAAAAATCTTCAGAGAGAAGACTCATTGTGCTACAGAAGTATCCAGATTGTTGTGAAAATTCAGGAAAGAACAGCATGAATTGGTTAATTTTGCAACAGGACATAAACTCCTATCATTCATCCCTAGTGTACAGTTAGGAACAAGACAGTATTACACAAATTACGAAACATATTGCCAGTCCTGATCTACTTTAATTTTCTTCATTATTACTTAAATTAAATGCAAGCTAAGAAGTTCAGAAATATTTCTTAATATGTTTTTGCCTCAGGAAGGTCACTTGCTGCAGGAGAATTTATGCCAGTGGGGTTGATCAGTATCTAGTAAACATAACGTTAGAACAATTTACCATTTTACATCCTGGAGCTCTCTTTCAGCCATCAGGTTCTCACCATAACCAAATCAGACAACTTAGTACACTGTGGATAAAACAGTTTAAGTCTCAAAGTTGCTTGAAGCAAGCAATGCCTGTCCTAAAACAAGTAACACCATATCCGACCTTCAATTTAGGTATCAGTTCAATACTGAGATTGTAAAATTCTCCGGAGTAATTTTATTTCTTATCTCAGAGACATCCCCTGCAGGTCTTGTTGTGGGCATTTCAAGTCTGCAAGAAGGAACAGATGTGGCTTTTCAGTGAATGCTGAGTACAGTAATATCACGATTACAAGCCGCACTGACTATAAGCCGCATCTCCGGGTGTTGGCAAACATTTCGTTCGTTGTCCATACACAAGCCACACCCAATTATAAGCCGTTCTGTCGTTCGCAGCGAGGACCCACGTGCAACAAAGTTGCCAAATAGTAACAGAATCATGGCATGGCGGGGTTTACTGGCTTGGCTCGGGCCGTGATGGCTCGGGGCTGCCGACGGGGCCAGGTGGCCCAGCTCGGTGCTGCCGCTCGGCGGGGCCGCTCGGGGCCGGCCACCACCACCACTGGGCTCGCTCACCCCAGCCCGGTGCTGCACCATGGTGGCAGGGGGGAATGGAGCCTGCTGGCACCCGCGGTGGTGGTGGGAGGTGGGGATGGAACCTGCTGGCACCCACGGTTGTGGCAGGCGGCGTTGGGAGCCCCCCGTCTCTCCCCTGGGCCGCGGGGCCAGCAGGAGGGAGCCCCCCGTCTCTCCCCCTGGCTGCGCTGCCTGAAGGAGGGAGTCCCCTGCCTTCCCCCCACCCCCCATGCTGCCTGCACGGAGCCAGCTCCACCCACGGCGCAACAGAGTAATCGATTTGTAACAACCGCGTAAAGCCAGGTTTTACTGGCAGGTTGCTCGACTCGGCACCTCGGTTTGCACTTCCGGGGTTGGAAATGTCAGAAAATTATTCACATATTAGCTGCTCCTGAGTGTAAGCCACATTTCAGTGGGGGAGCAAAATTTTAGTCAAAATGGTGCGGCTTGTAATCGTGAAATTACTGTATATTTTTGCTTGTGGTGAGCTGTTGCAGAATTTGTGGCCCTCAGGAGCTGAAATACCTTCACACAGTCCTAAAGAGCTGCTGAAAGACTATATGACATGTCCCTGGAAGGAGAAAGGATAGCATGGGGAAAATCTTGATTTCAAACTTAATCTGAAAGACCTTGGTCACTAAAACCCCTGACACATAGACATCAAGTAATGTTTATTACAGACAAAAGATCTTGTACCATATCATTTTCTCCCACTCTGGGGCCACAAACACTATCAAAAGAGGTGTAACACTTCACTAAGTCTCAGTTTCCTCCCTTGGGTCTTTCATCTGCCAGACTCTGGGAAACACATTGAGGTTCACTGCACTACATAGCTGAGGTCCTTGGCCAACTGGTACTTCAAGGAGAAGAGTAATCACAGGCTATTCAATGTGCATTCTTGCACTGCTCTGAAAACACACAGCTCCTTGCCAAGCACAGACATGGCAACTCCTTACCAATAGTTAATATGGCCTTAGAAGGACTTTTTTCTGAACTGGAGGAGAAAATCCTTGAAATCCAGTTCAATGGAACTCCATTGCTCATGGAGTGATTTGATAAGAAACTAGGTCTCTGGTTTTGTGCTCAAGAACATAGATCTCATGGAAACTGAAAAACCATTTCAGTATGTGTCTAGCATGTGAAAATAGTAGAAAGAGGACCCTGGTCTCAAAAGCATCTCCAAGTTCCAGCACTGCACAACCATGCCAGCAGCATCTGGTACAACTCAGGTCAATGCCAGTGCTTGCTAACAGGCTATCAACGGAAGAAAAGATTTCTGGAATTAATTGACTAGAGGTATAAAAAAACCCCCAAGACTCTTCTCTGTGGTACATGCTGACCAGCTTCTTCTTTATTCTAATGAAGAAATATCCATTGGGTCCAAGTCCAATAGTCCCACACTCTTTCAGAGACACACAGGATGTTAGAACAACTTGATTTAATATCTTTTTCTGCTGCTGAATGGGGTTTTTTTAACTTTTATGACTCAAGAGAGGTCTAAGGAGCTGTGTTTTCTGGGCATACCAAACAGCAGAATAGGCTCCTAGTCAAGTCTGAGTAGACATTTCATGTTTTGTGCTGCTGCTGCCTCAGAAGGACATTCTTGATCAAAGGAATAGGCCCGTCCACAGCAGACTGACCAGTGAGATTTGCAGCCAAGACCTTATCACCACAGATGGAGGAGCTGGGTTCCCTAAAGAAATAAAATATAGAAATTATGGGCCTAAGGGGCTAATTTCCTCATAACTCCTCCAATGTCAGAGAACAATATGCAAGAAAAAAATTATCATGTATATCAAAGGGCTAGCTACCAAAGTCATACCTTGTGGTCAAGAGTCTGTGAATCCTGTGGACCCACAGGTGCCACATCAGATCTTCATATTTTAAGTAGAGGGTTTGGACACCCTAGGAATATCTGAAATATTGCTCGGTACATGTGTTTAGGAATCTGAATCACCTCAAATTTTCGTTGAGAGTCTGCAACCAAGAAAGGTAAAGTGACTATGTAAGAAGACAGTCTGAATCCACTCAGGGGAACATCCCACAGCTTGTCATACATCGCTTTCTGAGAAGAATAGACTCTAGTGCTTTGCCACAAGTTAAACATAAATCATGAAAATGTAAGATAAGTAGGCTCCCTAGAAATTACATACAATGGAATCAAAACTCTTTTGATTCACAGTGAATATCATCTGATGCCAATTGTATTTGTCACTCAGGAATATTCATTCTGGGACAAAGGAATATTACGACACAAACTGAAAGGTATTTCATAATGGTCATCTGATAAGGATCATGACCATGCCTTGCTCTTGCTGCATAGCTGATGTTCAGGGCCCAAAATCATCACTTCTTGTCAGCAATTTTAGGCAAGAGGTAGAATATATAACTTTCAGGTATGGGTGAAGATAAAAAGGTCCTAAAGTCACTGTCTGTGTCCTCAGGAGTTCCTGATGGGGTGTTTTCCACACAGCTTAGATTCCGCTGCCAGATAAGCCACACTCCTACTCCATCAAGACCAAGAGTGGCATCTCACTGGGACAGATCAAGGATCCCAGTGGCACAGGAGAAACTAAGTAAGGCTTGGTCCATCAGAACTACTCAAACTCTGAAAGAGCAGACATGCACTCTAATAAGCCATTCCTAATCAGAAAATAGGGACAGCATGTAGTAGAAGATCACTGTAGAGTCAGGAATGGCCTGCCTGTCTTTGCCAAGGGATTGATATGCAATAGAAATTCCATATCTGCCCAATATTCCATATTTGTGTCAGCTGCCATACATAGTTCAGAAAATAGTGGTCTATCTGCTGTGCAAACAAAGGCAGAGTCATCATGGGTACTGGAACTAGAGCACTGGCATGTGGTGCTGTGCAGTGTTCCAGAGCCAAATTGGACCTGGTTCTTATTCAGAGAGCTGCTCAACATTTTTGAGGCAGTAGGTGAATCATGCAGTCTCCTATCAGCATGCTCAGAGGATAACACATGAGCAGACGCAATATGCACATCACGGTCTGCCATGTGATGACATAGAAACGCTTGGCTAAAAGTTCCCTGAGCCAGCATGAACAGCGAGATGGTTAGCCTTTTGCTTGAGACAGGTGTCCAGAGTGATCTTGGGCATGCCACATGCCCTATCCATTTCAGCAGTCCTCTCATGAACAGAGAAATCATATGTTTTCTGCTCATAAATCTAATGGTGGTGTTGAGCACTATGAGTCCTCCAGGAGACTCCATGCCCACAAAGAGGTAAGAGATGCTGAAGTTTATCCTGGAGTCATCCACGTGTTTGTAATTTTTCCTGGATGCAAGACAACACTGAAGGCAGTTCACACTTAGGCTTCCAATTGCCTTTGCGCTGCTTGCCTTTCCCCTCATGCATCACCCCTCTCCCAGTAGCCTGTAGGGAGTCATCTCCTGTGATGACACCACAGCCATCCCCAGCCTGCCAAGTTCTCTTTCCTGGAGTGCTGATTCTTAGCAAAGCTGCATTTGCAGTGCCAGGAACTTTCAACATCCACTTGGGAAAATCTCTCCTGTCTTACCATGATGATGAGATGATGTCCCATGTGTTGTATTTTCAGGACAGGAAATGGTTATCCACTGGGAGAAAGATGGCAAGGCCACATCTTTGTCAATCTGTGCCATGGAGTGACATAACATGATTGCAATCAGGGTTACAACCCAGCACAAGACAAAGGTGTAATTGCCAGTGGCAGAGGTCCATTGAGCAGACTGCATCAGCACACCACTACAGAAGTGGCAAGATCATGGACTGCTGTTCTACCATATCATAGATAATTTTAGCATGCCACCTTGCTCACAAATTTTTCATGTTATGGCATAAAAAGTACCTAGTTCTTCTGCTTCTGTAATTTCAGCAGGGAAGCGCTAACTCAACTTCATTCCTCTTGGGGCAGCAAGAAACCAGAGTGATTTCCAGCCAAAACTTAGATGCTGTATTTGGAAGCTGTTGCAATGTTGGGAAAGGCCATGACTTTCCAACCAGGTACTACTTCTAAAGGCTTGGTCAAATGTTTTGCTTAACTTTTGGGTATTTAAGAGAGTAAGCAATGCCATCTACTGGTACCAAAAAGGAAAACCTAACTACTCCAGTGGGTTGGTGCGATGGAGAGATCATAAAGGAGAAGGCTGTCAGCGTTCTTCAGATGGTCTTTTGCAGCTGAATGCGAGGCGGAGGCAAACAGGAGCTCTTCTCCTCACAAGTGTTACTCGGTTAAGCACAGTAGGAAACATTCAGGAGTTGAGTCACTTGCTTTCACCATTTGAGGATGAATAATGAGTAAAATAGCAACTAGACCTGGTGTTGATGTGGAGTTTGCATGCCAAGGCAGTCCTCGAACTTCCTCAGAAGGTGAACATGCAATGACTAGGTGAAATTACACACTTGCCTAGCAATATTTGTGGCTGAGTAGGAGAAGCCTCTGAGGAAGGCAAGAATCTCATACAGTTCAGGGACTAAAGAATCAGGACTGCATTTCAGAAGGAGAAGTCATAAATGGAAATTTTAGGCTATGTCTCAAACACTAAATGGCTTGGTGGATGGTCAGGCGAGTAATTCCATTCTCATAATAACACGGATGCAGAGAGATTTGCAAATAATAGGCTTAGAACACATGAGGAGAAATAACAAAGCCTATAACTAAATTACAGGATATTCTTGAGGCAACCACCACTATTTATGTGGGATCCCCCATCCTGTGTCCAGCTGTCAGGTGCACTGAAATAAGCACTTACACAAGAGTTAATGCATCAGTGGAGATAATTTCCAAAGTGTTGATTACTTCCCAGTCCTGCTCACTCTGACATCCAAGGAGCAGAGGATGCAAAAACCCAGGAGACCACTGCCAGGAGCCAACCCAGAGAAGGTCAGCTGTGTCCTCTGGCAGGAAAAGGAAGGGTGCCAGCACTGAAGAAGCCCTGTGAGGGCTGATCCCCTACTTTTCCCTCAGCAGCAGCCATCCTGCTTTTCCATGACCTTGTTAAAGGTAGCTGTGACCATTTTGTCAGGCCCTGTTCTTGCAAGCACAAGTGGTGCTACAGACACCCACCCCAGAGCCAGTCCTATGCCCTGGTCTGCCAAAGTTTCCTTTCCCTGTTCTCTTTTATGCCCATGGCACAGATAAATCAAGCTGTAGTAGGAATATACACAAAGCCAGTATGTGAGGACAGGACAAGAATGGGTCCTGCATTCTTACCTCTGACTCACTGGCTGAGTGAAAGCACACAAATATTTGTACAGTTTCTCATGCAAAAAAAAATGAGTATCAGGTCTAGAAAAGGGTGTTCTTCTTTGTCTATTTTCCATCTTCCAGGAGATGCTGCTCTCTGTCTCCCTAGTACATTACCATAAAACAGGGTTTTTGGTGGGTGTATTAAAACAAGGGATACTGATGCTGCACAACCATACCCTCTGACTATGCTCCATGCTCAAACAGAGACAGGCAGCAGCATGCAGTTGCACAGATCTGAGACAACTGGAGACACATTGGGAAAGGGGCTGCAGTGACCCCAGGGCTCTGACCAGACTGCTGCAGAGGTGACACACAGAGCACAGCAGTGCCTGGACTCAGTGATCTTAGAACTCAGTGATCTTAGGGGCCTTTTCCAACCCTAACAATATTGTGATTCTATACCAGCTTCCAGGAAGATATACCTGCTTTTGATCCTCTCAGTCAGAAGTTCGCCAGCATTGGCCACAGCACACCAGAATTCCTTTCTCTCAGAAGTAAGTCCTTCTGGGTGGCCACCATTCCTCCAGTGCCTTCAGATCCCATTGCCTTCTGTTACTGTCACATCTGGGGTGACATTTCAGAGCTTCCTAGAATATCTGGACTAAGGCAGCAGTGAATGTGTACTACCATCAAGAGGGTCTTTTTTCCAAAAGATTTCCATATGGTGAGCACTGGGAGTTCACAGCCTGAGCAGCACTGCTTATGAAACCTATGATCATAAACCTGTAGGGGCTGCTCCATCTTTCACATTGGCTCTCCTGGCCCATACTCTCCTTGTCCATTTCTGTGGCCAATTGTACAGCTAGAACAATCAGTAAAAGTGCTGCTAGGCCCATGAAAATCCTTCTTGTTGCATTTTGGACATACAGAAGATCAAGCCTTACGGCATCTTGCTAATGGTTGCTGGCATCCACATGCAACAGGAAAAAACCCTGAGGTGTTGCAAGTAGAAAACTCAGAAACACATACAGCAAAATAAAGCACTAAGATATGATAATGAGATGGTACCAAGCAAGCAAAGCAGAGCTGCATGTGGTACATGAGACCCTATCAACTGCTGCCAGTCTTTGCAGCCGCTGTATCTTTGGCTGCCCAGTACACATTCTGCAGTCTTTCCTGAAAATTAATGACAGAATTAAAACATCAGTACTTCATAGATACCAGTTTTCTTCTCCTAGTACCCTGGCTGGATCTTGACCTGTTGTTTTTTTCCTTAATAGGAGAAATCAATACATGAGCAGTGAGGTAAAAATGGCCCCAAAGAAAAACAGATAAATGCTGAGAGTGACTAAAAGTGCTCAGTGACTAAAAAGACAGAGTAAAACACATGAGGTCACATCATTTTACAGAGTGCAATGTCTTCAAATTGTACTACAGCTATAATTTAATAAACTGAATGCTCAGTCAAGTGCATACAGATAGTTCGTTGTTGCTGAATCCCTGTTCAGCTCTTGTTAATATTTTGTGATACTAGACCCTACACAAGTTAATAAATGAGAAGAGATTACAATTAATTGCTGTTTAAATGTCTGAGATTGAAGATGACTCTATAGAAGCATTCACCTTCTCCCCTGCCACCTGTTCCTGAAATAATTAGTTGAAAGGAAAAAAATTAACAAGCAAACAAAAAAAATACAAAATCTGAAAGGGTACAAGTCACAGCCTTGCTAAGACTCTTTTATTTTCACACCAGCTTCAGCTCAATTTCATTTAAGCACAGGCTAAAATTACATTGAAGCCACAGGAATTGAAGTCATCCAGAATCAGCAGCCAAAATCATTGCAATAAAATAATTTATCCATGACACAAAGTGGATTTAGGTAGTGGTTTAGAAGAGATGGTTTCATTTTCCTTCTCTGCCATATTATTTCCCGTATGGGCTAACATTCTTGGCCATAATATGATGTGTACCTCATAGCCCAGTTGTTTTAATGCTACTTCGTTATTGGTGGTGCAAGATGAACTATGCCTAAATGTACTACTTCATTTCTGATCCAGTAACACCCTTCCAGGAGATGGACTGGGTATCTGACTACAGTAATGTCTTTAACCACCTAAACCTAAACTAAAGCCATATCACACTGAGAGTGCAGGTCAGCAGGGTGTTTGCATACTGCCAGGATAAGAAATAAAGTAGTACCACAGTAGAGAAAACCCAGACTGAGACCCTCATGAGCAATGGAGACAGCATGCATCAGAGAAAGTACAGAAAAACTCCCTGGATGCAGGGGGAAGAGGAGGGCAAAGCTTGTGGCTTTCCTTGCCTACAAGACAACCTGGCAAAGCTGTGGCTCACCTCCAGTCAGCAACACCATCCAGGCCCTGGATGATGTACCTTACACACACCAGTCTCCAGCAAAGGCACTGACTCTCAGCAGCACTTAGGCACAAGCTCCACACATTTAAACAACTGTCTCCTTCATGACAGCATGTCATGGGTAACCCAAAATGTAACTGTACTCCATGTCTATCTGTGCCCAAAAATTTTTAGTCTCTTTAGGACCCTGTAGCCAGGAAATGGAACAGGTGGAACTGGGTGGGAGAAGGGGGCTAGTACTGCAGGCACTTTTAAAGTTTTAAAGTCTGCTCGGGCAGGCAGCTTGGCTTCTTGTGCCACATTATTTTTGCTTTTTCACTTTTATTTTCTCATATTTGTTCCTTATTGGTGAAAAGGGATTGGCTGAACATATAAATGGAGGCAACTCATTTGAGAGTGTTCTCCTTTAAATTGTCTAAAATCAAGACATAGCATTATGGGCACGAAAACTCAGGTTTGAGTTTTCAATATTACCCCAGTTTTACCTCTCTCCAGCTGCTGTGCTCAACAGTCCACCAATCTTGCTCACCTGTGAGGCTTGCCAGTGTACTGGCTTGTTGGGCTGACGTTTGTGGATGTCTTGAGCTGCTGACAGACTAAGCACAGCACCTACTGCAGTTCAGGAACTCACCTATGATCTGGAAACACCTAATTAATTCCAGGAGGGAGATGGCATCAGCTGCAAGCTATCAGGTATACATTGCCCATGGAGAGACTGAAAATCATGCACATAGAGATGTCTCCAGACCAAACCGGCAAGCCGTTCAGCCTTTAGAAACAGCCAAGCATAAGCTCATACTGATTGTTTCACCACCACATATTTTTCCTGAATTTGAGAAAGGATTTCAGTTATGATGCAAGAACAAGCATACATCAGTTCTCTGGAAAAAACAATGAATAATTAGTTCAACACAGTGCCAGCAGAAATAATACCACCCACATATTTTTATTGCTGAGGGCAAGAAGAAGCTCAGGGTCATCCATATAGAGCTAATTCATCCAGAGACCGCCATGGAGCCCAGAAAAAAAATGCAATGTTCTGTTCTGGCTATCAGCAACAACTATGAACAGCAGGTTTTTTGCCTCTGCAAAGGCTCTGCAGAGAGGCAAGTGCCAGGACAAGACTTGTCTCTGTATCCCATGTGAAGGAAACCAAAGATGTAATAACTGTGTCTGAGAACACTGTCCTTTAATGCCCATAAGAACATCGAGAAAACTAGAATGGGCATTTGAGGCTAAAATCAGAGCAGATGCCTGGTACTGAGAAACAGTGAGAGCTCAATCTGTTTACTCTTCAAGAAATAGCTAAATAGGCCTGCAGTGACTGCACTGCAAAAGCACCTCTGTGGGACAGAAAGTTCTTGATCCTGACAGGCTTTTTAATCAAGCAGAGAAAGGTACAATAGGAATCAAAGGCTAGAAATTTAAGTCAAATGTTTAAGATGCGTTTAGAAATATTTGCAAAATTAAGGCAAAATTAACCATTTGTGGGAGGTGACAAGGGCAGCACACTTAGACCCCTCCTGAGAGTGCAAAGTTTGCTTGGCTTATCTATTGTGTTGACATGCACACTATTAACAAAATGCAGGCAATGTAATCTAAATCATATCATAGCACCTCCATTGTACCTTCCCCACCTTTGACTTCCATCATATTATGCACCACAGGAAGAGAGTGAGGCTGGACTAATCAGTAGCACCATTACCAGCAAGCTTCTGTTTAGCCATTACAGCTCACTGTAGCACTTTTCAGTTACTGCATACAATATTCCTTAGGGGAATTTTTTGATTTCTCTTCTTCTCCCCTTTTGTAAAAGGATAGAACATCTCCTGGAACCCTGGAATCTTACCCATGGTTTTTTTTCCTCATGGCTCTTGCTATGCTTTCCACACTTCTGCTCTTAGGAGAGCAAACCTTCATTCCCAGTTCCACCCTAACAAGTGAGAGGACACCTTCAGCTAATTTACATCTAAGTGAGCATTTGTCAGAGTAAAGAATAAAGGTCTTACTGTGCAAAATGGTTCCTGTGGCAGGACTAATCAATAGGTGCTTGATGGATTGCCTGCCAGGAGTCTTTCAGGCACATCATTTCAGCTGCTAGACTTTCTGCTTGCTCACTGCTTAACAAAATAAATAGACATGAATCATGGTATTTAACATAAAGCTCCAACTCAGAATCAAAGCTGTTTAAAATGCACAGTGGTTTGCCCCACTCCATCCTTCCCTTCCCTCTGCTCACAAACAATGTTAAGTCACAGCTTTTCTGGAACAGGCACAAAGCTTGAATGGTAACCTCTTCGCCAAGGACTGCCTTTTCTTCTGCAATCAGTGATTGCATTCCCTATACAGCATTTCATTCCTCATTGCCTTCTGAAACAGGAGAGAAAAGAACGGAGATGTATGTCTGTGTGGCTGATGGGAGGCTGATATTTCACATATGGCTTTCTTAGTTGCTGTGATGCAACAGCACAAACTGCTCCCTCTGCTCCTGCACCCATTGTGCTACAAATCTGTGTGAAAGCTCTCACCACTGAACATGCACTGCACCCCCATGCGCAACTGCATCAGATTTCAAAATCCAAAAAGCAAGAACAAGCCAAATTTTTCAGAAGCAATTGATTTCTCAGTAATAATGAATAAGTGCTCTCCAGAAAGTCCTATTTCTATTCTGAAACACAGTTTGTTTCAGACTTTTCTTATCTGACTTTTAAATGGATAATATTTTTCTTGAAACCCTGTACGCCTACAGTCCACTAATAGCCTCAGAAAGGGTGAATAATCATACATCAACTTTTTTTGGCCAAAGAGCAACATCCAGCTCCATCTAGCAAGTTCTGCCCCCTCTTTTATCTTGCCAAGCCCATCAACACCCTGTGGCACAACTTGATCAGGTGGGAAGCTTGAAGTAATGTAGGATGCATATTCAGGCTCTGTGTAATGACTCATGTCTTGCCTGCACCAACACCAGCAAAAGACTTCCAGGCCAAGGTTTGGGGCGCAGGATGGAGGTGCCAGTGTTTCTCCCATCCTTTTCCTGCTTGATCTCTGCACTTCTTGTAAGCCTCACCTCTTGCTCCCTCATCCTCTGACAGCCAGGAAAACTTGTCATGTTCCTCTGACCAAGATTTCTTCACAGCACTGGGTTTTGCTTCTTGCCCACTGCTCAGTCCATTCTGCCTTTCAAGCCCTCCCATAGCAGATTTCCCTTGCCATTCTGGTCCCAGAGTACCACCATGCCTTGTACTGTGACCAGGGCTTTTTTGTTCTGTCAGGACATCCTGAGGTCTGCTCTGGCCCATTTAAGGGGCTCCTGCCTTTTGCTCTCCATCCCCATAGGGATCCACGGCCGCAGTCACCAATCCCTTATCCCTGCCATGCCAAACAGGACCATGTAGCCACCCAGAAGCGAGGTGAGCTCTTCATCTACCTCTGGGGAGCATTGTTCTCTACTGCTCTGATCCTTCTGACTCCTGCAGCAGCAAGGTACTTGTTCCGTGAATGGTACAGATCACACAGTCCCCTCCCTGCCTGGAAGCTGAGCATGGAGGAGATTTCCCAGTTCTATGCAGATCAGGGCAGCCTGGAGAGTGCCACCAGTGGGAGAGCTAACAGGGAGAAATTTGGGTGCTGAATGCTGGAGTATTAACAAGGATGAACCCAAATAGCCTGGGTTCAGATGAGAGCAGATGTCTAAGCAAGACAACACTGCAGCTGTGCACCCACAGAGAGCGTCCAGGTAGCTGGGAAATCCACAGGAGAATGATGAAGAGTGAGTTTGGTAGGAAAGAGGTGCTGCACCCGGTTGCAGCTCAGGATTTTGGAGCACAGCACTACAAACTGGTATGCTGCTGTGGGGCAGTGGGAGCACACAAGACCTGGATGTTCCTGGGGCCATGCATGAGCAGTGCTGGGGGCAATGTCTTTTTGGAAAGAGAGAAGGGAAATCTGACTGAAAAGTTGATGGATTACAGACAAAGATCAAGTCCGTGAAGGAGCAAGAGGGACTTTCAGCTTGAAAGCTCTTTCTCTGCAACCCCGCTTCAACATTCTCCACTTAGGAGGGAGGTAGTCTGGGGATACACATGGAAAGCCAGTAAGAACATAGCACTGGGAGATATTGTAACTATTCATTGTCATCCTGCTGGACGGAATTCTTGTCTTATTTTTG
Source organism: Catharus ustulatus (assembly GCF_009819885.2). NCBI lineage: Eukaryota > Metazoa > Chordata > Aves > Passeriformes > Turdidae > Catharus > Catharus ustulatus. The sequence goes on along the minus strand of NC_046262.2, from coordinate 45,908,480 downwards.
ACAATGCTACCAATACTTTATGGCTACACAGCACATGAAGAGCTCAGCATGGCACCTCTTTTTCAAGTGAAAAGCAATTTAACTAGGCACAAGATGGGTACCCTGAGAAATTTCTGTTGGGGTTTTCTAAGCTCAAACGTGTGTGAACTATGGGGTGATGTTTTGTGGAGCAGCCTTTGCAAGAGCTGTGATGCACTAAAGCAGACAGTGCAGTCAGTCAACTAATCTGTTGTCATCATGCGATGACAGATAAGTGCCAGTAATAATAAACCATCCACTGCTTTGCAGAATGAGCAATGCTGGTTCTATCACATTATCAACAAGGTCATTCCTAGCCATAGTATAGGGGATTCTTTCTTATTTGCATCACCCAAGGAAAAATCTTGCATTCAAAACACTTTGTTATAGTTTTGGAAAAATCCTTCATTTTCCAGTATCCTTGTCCCTCTTCTTCAGCTTAGCTGTCATCTGACATATCCATGTTTAATAATTTCTGTGTTAGCAAATTCTTTAAACTATACATAAAGAATTCAAAAACAAACAGAGAAGAATTTGAATATTTCATGTTAAAACTAAATGCTTCATGATTGCTTATAGAGTGAAATTAATAAGGAGACTGTGCCAAATGCTGTATAATTTATGCTGTGCTTAAGTAGGAAAACAGAAAGGTTCTAGGGCTTAGCTCTGTTTTTGTATTGTGCTTTCCTTTTCTCACCTGGTAGGATGGAAGTGCTAGGGCAGAACTGCTACAGCAAAGCTAACCTCCACCTGCTATGAAAAGAGCTCCTCTTCTTGTTTTTTGTGAGTAAAACCAGCTTTAAGAACAGCTAATAGTAATAATCATCTGATCAGAGACAAATAGCCACAGTGTTTCTTTGTCTTTGTTTTTCTTTCTTTCCTAACTATTTTGTCTGCTAATCTTCATGCTCTGCAACCAGTCAGTGCACCCTGACCCTACTAAAACTTAATAGCAAGAAGTCCAATAAACCTCCACCCTTTCAATTTGGGCATAAATCTTTAGAACAAATTCACAGTCTGGAGGTATGGGAGGCCTACACATTGCTTAGCATACCAGAACTCTGAACTCAGCTGATGACTGCAGCACAGGTTGCTCACCTGTTCAGTCTACTGCTTGGTCCAAAGCTGGGGTTCTGCGCTGAACTAAAGGAGTTGCACATATAATAGAGGTGTTAGAATTGCAGAGACTCAGCCAGTTGTTGAAGTCTTCCCTGATGACAATTCATAACTAAACAAGCTGAGAGCAATAGTGCAGGATTAGACTAAGAAGGGATGATCTTCAAAAAGGAGGCAAAACTGTCGATGTACTGGAGGCAACTAAAAAAGGAATGCTTTTTCTGGAAAAGGGGAATTCACCTTCCAGATGTGCTGAGAAATTCCTGTATGACCCAGTTATTTAGTCTTTATGTGCTTTGTTTTCCCTGTAGGGGACATAGGGACAATAGCTCATGGAGAAGATATAACTTGATGTGGTCAGTTAGAACAACAATAAAAGCACTAAGGGGCATAGATAAGCAAAGAATTACTGTAATTTCAAGATTATAAGCCGCACCATTTTGACTAAAATTTTGGTCCCAACCCAGAAGTGCGGCTTATACTCAGGAGCAGCCAATATATGAACAAATTTCGGAAATTTCCCAACCCGGAAGTGTGAGCCCACAGCAGCCCCGAGCCGAGCCGGAGCCCACCAGGCCCTGGGCAGTGGGGCAGTGACGGCGCAGCGGCAGCGCTCCTCAGCCCCGGGAAGTGGGGCAGCAGCAGCACTCCCTGGTCCCGGGAAGTGCAGAAGCAGCAGTGCTCCCCAGCCCCGGGAGGCGCGGCAGCGGGGCAGCAGCCGGGTGGCGGCACCTGCACCTGCAGGACTCTTCCAAGCAGTTCCACCGGGCTCGCAGCCCCCGACACCGGCGGGCCTGAGCTCCACGCTCCCGCCCGCTGCCATGCAGCGACTGGGGCAGGGCACCGGCCTGGCCGGCGAGCAGCAAGGCCCGCCTGGTGCCAGGGCCACTCCAGCACCAGGGTGGGCTGGCGTGGCGCTCGGGGGGGCTCCGTCACTTGCCAGGAAACTTTCCTGCCTGCAGCCCCCGCCGCCTCCAACAGCCCAGGGCAGCAGGTCCCCAGCTCGCCCGGCCCTGCTGCCCTCTACCCACTTGGCAATGCCCTCCCCTCACCTGGGCGAGAGCGGAGCTGGCAGGTTTAATAAAAGCGAGTGATTTTTCTCTGTATTTTTTTAGTTTTTAGGCTGTGTTTAAAGGCTACCCCGATCTGTGAAAAATGTTTGCAAATTGAGCACCTGGTAGTAAACGCTGCAATCACACAATTGTTACTAATTTGTTACTTTGTTGCACAAGGGTCCTCGCTGCAAACAAAAGTGCAGTTTATAATCCAGTGCGCCTTATAATTGTGAAATTACCGTTCATACTCCAGTGACCTCAGTAACACCAGAAGGCAGAACAGTAACAGCAAAAACCATAGTAGCATTACACCATACAAGGTGAGACAGTGCAGGGACTGCAGAAATTCACGATGGCTCAAGGCGTACATGCTGAGGAAATACAGAATAGAAGCTGTTCTTCTACAGGAGGTACCTGAATGGAAAAGGGGCGTGGCATTTTTTCTCCCTTCTCATTTTAGCGCCCTGTGGCAAAATCAGGGTTCCATGGAGTTGAATGAGAAACCTGAAAATCCCATTACTTGGCATTGGATTTGGTTTCCTTCATCATTTTAAAGCCATTTAGATGAGGAACAGATCAGAGCAAATTAACAGGGGAAGTTTTTGGGGTTTGGCATGCCAGTGAATCTACAGACTTTTTCCCAGTTTTAGGTTGATGAAAGCTAGTATATATTTTGTGTCTTTAGCACCCGAGTGATCTTTCCTTGAACTTCTGGGAGCTGGGGTAGGTTGCTCCAACTGTGATTTCAGCAGCCAGAATTTTTGAGTCAAACTCCTTAAATGATTGAATCAAGTGGATATTTAAACTCCTCAAATTCAAGGAATCAGCCTTGGTGAGTCAGAGGGAAAAAAAATGCTCCTATGATTGATCACACCAGTGACTCAAAGCCCAAGTACACATTTGAACAAACTAAACTGTCCCCAGGGCTCATAAAACACCATGCCAGGTGTTTTGCATTAAAGTCATACCAGTCTCTGAAAGCCTAGCAGTTTGCAAAATACTAGGATTAATATTTATTGGTATTGAATGTACACAGCTAAAGCCACTACCCTGAAGAGTTTGCAGTATAGGCACAACTGGCAAGCACACATGTAGCTCTGGTCCTGGTCTGCTCCTGGGGAAGCTGAGGGTAAAATCTCTCAGGTCCCTGAGCACAGAGACAGATCACAGTGCAGCTGCGCTGGAGGAGATAGCTCCTACCAGGAGTGCCTGACCCTTCTCTGCAATCATGAGAGGCTGAGCCCCAGACTGCACCATCAGCACATGGGAGCCCCTGCAGGACCTCTGCAGCTTTAACACTTGGCAAAAGAGGCCCTATCAGTCATGCTGCACACTGAACTAAACATCAAGACACGTTCCATGAATCACAAGTTCAGCAAGAACTCAGAGGGCTGCAAAATACCTCTGGAGACTTGTTTGTGTCAGACTTCTTAAGAAGTTTGAATTAGCTAAAGATGTGAATTAAATTGCTGTGGAATTTAAAAACAAGATTGAGATTTTTTTGTCCGTATTTTGAAAAGGAAATCACCTTGTATTGCCCTGGAAACTACACATGCATGTGTGAGCATGGAGGCCATCCTGCCTCTGAACTGGGAGGTCCACACCAGTGTTCAGGGCAGTGCAGTATCCATTTTAAAAGCAGAATTATCTCACTTGAAGTGCAGCTATCCAATCCAACCCTTTGTGGTGACATCAGACATGGGAGTGGGGCAACCTTGACTCACAGTGGAGCTTAGCCATCATGTTCATGAAAATTGTCTCCACTTAATGTCATTGTGGCTTCAAAGGCTGGACAACTCACCTTCCTGACTGTGTATTGTCAAGCCCTAATAGAAATGAGGAGAAACCAAATAAAAAGTGAGCAAGCAAATCAGTGTAAACCCAGGGTGCCCACCATGACAGGCAGATACAAGTCCTGGGAACAATGTGACAGTCCCCAGTCTTCACAAACATGGCAGTGTAAATGTGACAGTTGTGAGATCTAAGCACCAGATAGATTAGAAATGTGACGTCTCAAAATGCCCAGCTCCAGTGCTCATCAGCTGGATGGAGCCCAGTGCCCCAAGATGGAGAAAGGCATGTGTCTTACTGGTTGACTGGGTCCTTCACAGAAGAGGTTTCCTATCTACATGCAAAACTTCCCTTTGTATTGCTGCAGCCCAACATTTTCACCTCTCAGCCTCCTTCACTGCTCTCAGAGGGTCACGTGCTCGCCTGCAGGGGAGCAAGCAGTTAGGGATTATGTACCTTGAGCAGCTGCCTCTGTGGCTTCATGTCTCTTCTCAGTTTCCAAAACTGGATGCTCAACCCCAAAAATGTTCTAGTGAAGGCCAAAAAACTAGCCTTAAAGGAGTTTGGGAAAGAAAGCAGAAGCAAAGGAAAACACAGTTCTGCAAGGTTTCAATATACCAAGTCCTCATCATCTGCCTACATCTTGCCCACACAACGTTTAAACAGCGTGCCAGGGAGCCTGGCTCCCTGCCAGTGGGAATGCAGATCCTGATAATTTGTCCAAAGTGCAGTCAGAAATTGCAGCTAAAAGAAAAGAGCACTTAATTTTTTAATTCTGCGTGTGTATGTATATGGGCTTTTCCCCCCCCCCAAGAAACAATTACAACCTCTAACTGCTGCCCACACTTCAGTTGCCTGAGAAACGCAGCGTGGGTATGGCTGTGGTAACAGGACTAACGTTTTACACCATTCTTGCTATCATTGGCTGGTTGCAAGGCCCCCACAAAACCATCCCAGCAGCTAGACATGGAAAGTATTCCTGTCCCAGGTGGTCTGTATCTGTACAAATTTCTGCCAAGGTGAGCATCTCTAGTGTCTTTATTACTCACGTAATTACAGTAAATTCACGAATACAAGCCGCACTGACTATAAGCCGCATCTCTGGGTGTTGGCAAATATTTCGGTTTTTGTCCATAGATAAGCCGCACCCGAATATAAGCCGCTTTGTCGTTCGCAGCGAGGACCCGCGTGCAATTCCTAACAGAACCGCGGGAGGGCGGGGTTTACTGGCTGAGCTAAGGTTGTGCAGGTTCGGCCCGCTAGCGGCCGCTGACGGGGCCAGGTGGGCCAGCACGGTGCTGCAGCTCGGGGCCGGCCGCCGCTGCCACTGGGCTCGGTCACCCCGGGTCGGCGCTGCCCCGCGGTGGCAGGCAGGGACGGAGCTTCCCCCGTTCCTACGGCAGCGGCGGCGGGCGGGGACGGAGCTTTCCCGCGCCCGTGGCGCCGGCGGCGGGCAGGGACGGAGTTTCCCTGCTCCTGCCGCGGCGGCGGCGGGCGGGGACAAAGCACCCCGTCGGCTCCCCGAGCCGCGGCAATGGCTGCGCGGGGCTCCCGTCGGCTCCCCGGGCCGCAGCAATGGCTTGCGCGGGGCTCCTGTCGGCTCCCCGAGCCGCAGCAATGGCGGCGCGCGCTTCCCCCTCTCCTCCCTGGGCCGCAGCAATGGCAGTGTGGGGCTCCCGTCGGTTCCCCGGGCCACAGCAATGGCGGCGCGGGCTTCCCCCCCCCTCCCCGGGCCGTGGTAGGGGCGGCCCGGGTCCCCCCTCTCCTCCCCGGGCCGCGGTAGGGGCGGCCCGGGTCCCCCCTCTCCTCCCCGGGCTGCGGCAATGGCGGCGCCGGGCCCCCCCCGTCTCTCCCCTGGGCTGTGGCAGAGGAGGAAAGAGAGCTCTCCCGCCTCTCTCCCCGCCCCCCGTGCTGCCTACAGGGAGCCAGGCTCCACCCGCAGTGCAACAGAGTAGCGATTTGTAACAATCGCAAAATGCCGACTTTGCAGCTGCTCGGCTCAGCACTCTGGCAGGCACTTCTGAGGTTGTATTAGCCGCTCCTGATTATTAGCCGCATTTCCGGTTTAGGAGCAAAATCTTAGTCAAATTGGTGCGGCTTGTATTCGTGAAATTACTGTATGCTGCTAATGGCATTGGCTCCATCCATCTCTGTCTCAGTACTCCTACTTACAGGGTGCTCAGCACAGTTCAGCCTGGGATGGGATGGGATGGGATGGAACAGGAAGCAAAGCACACCAAGCGCTGAGTATCCTGCACATCTAACTGGAGAGGAGTATTTTCTACACCACCCTCACAGCAGCATTCCTGCCACCACCTTGATCAAAATCATTTCTTCTCAAAGGACAAGGTACGGGTCTGTGCTGAAGACTGCACTCCCAGCAAGTGCTCAGCGACACATGTCTTGGTTTAGAAGCCCTAACTGGAATTACCCTGAAAAGAAGTGTCTTTTTTTTACACTGGATATTTGGGCAGAAGAGAGAGGGTTGCCCAAGCTGACTAAAAATATTCACCTTCCAAAGAGCTGACGGAGCATATCTACACTGCACTTCTGAGTGAGGTAGAGCAGAAAGATGATTTCTGGCTCAACAAAAACCATTTTCTTGGGGAGAAAGAAAGCAAACCATACCCACTCACCTAAACAACTTATTTTGAACAATCTTAGTACAGTGACAGTGGAAAACAGGTTTCAGCTGGGTTTTGGGATTTCTTTCTGTCCTTTCTGCAAAGACAAGCCCCATCCAGCAGACAGTGTGCAGCCCCAGGGATGCTGTTTTCTTCCAAACTACTGGCTACAGGAAGAAGTATGTATGTACCCTGGCTAACTCTGAGATGTTCACCCCTAAAGGCCAGCACACAGCATTGCCTTCCTGACCCTATGGCAAACTCTGGCAGTATTCAAAATGCCTCTGCAAACAATGAGGGAATAAGAACTTTTCACCAAAAGAGCACTCTGACAAAGGGAGTGATTAGGCAACCTTGACAAGGGGCTGGTCCTTTCCTATTAATGGATTGTTTTTTCCAAGTGGCAACTGTTTCTGGGCTGGTCCTTTCCTACTAATGGATTGTTTTTTCCAAGTGGCAACTGTTTCTGGGTACTGTTTAGTTGCCTCCCATGGTTTTTCTTTACAGTCTTGTTCAGTTATTGTCTTACCTCTGGCTTTCAAATAAATCCTCCCCATCTTGGGCAAACCCTCCTTGCAATCTTCTTTTCCACAGGGTTTTCAGTCTTCAATGCTATATTCTGCTCTTTTACACAGATTTTTAGCCATCTGTACATTTCCCCTACATTTTAAGAGTGTGCATCATAAAGGCCCTTCAGATGCAGATAAGCAGCTAGCTGAGGAAAAAGTGCTTGTACACTATGGAAGTCTTTCCCTGAGATTTCAACTCACAGATCTCGCTTTCCCAAATATGTCATTTTTATGGTGTTTGCATTCTCAAGACTCATCCTATTTAGCTTGTGTCATTGTGTGATCACTCAGTATAACTGCTACTTCAGGAAGCAACTCCCTCCATTGCAGTATCAAGATGTAAGTGCTATAATAAAATTACAGGCTTTAGTGATTCAGCAACATGTTACTAAGAAACTGGTCAATCTACTGAGTAATCAATATACTGATTATCAAACAAACACACCATTACTGCCAATCTGCAATTATACTATTTTCCCCCCTATTACACACAATTACAAAAAGTGCTTATTTCACACTCTTAAATGTTATGAATCACATACATCAACTGTTCACTTACAAATCCATCACACAAATACATACCTCTTTACATGACATATCACTGCAGTGGAAATCTATCTCTCTGAAGCCCACCCTCTCATAGCAAGTTTTTCAGACAGTCCTGAAGGGAATTCCCGGTGGATCAGGTTGCAAATCAGCAATGCATCCATAGGCGCCTGCACTCCTCCTTTCAGAAGGTTCCTTCTTCTTTTGTTCTTTATCTTATTTTTTGCCTTATTCATCACTGTTTCTATTTCCTGGAACAACCTTTTTGCCACTCTTGTGCCTCCCCTTCTCTGCCCACATTACTCCCTAAAGACACACCCCAGTAGCACTGGCCAAATTCAACAAAATCTGTCCTAAAGTCTGGACTTACTGAGGTTGTTATTGGGGCAAACTCAGCCTATTATTGGGAAGAGGGGACAAAACATCCCCACAAACTTCCAGTTCATAATAGCAACACATTACCTCCACATTCTCCAAGGCAAATAAGTCTACCTGGTTTTGATTCCTTCACCTGATCCCAGTTTAGCTTCTCATCTTTGCATCTTACTGTGAGGAGCAGGCCAGAAAAACAAAAACCTGCAACATTCATGTACTGATCTATCAAAAAATTAGCTGTGTAATGGGACCAGAAAAAATGTCCTAAAATTAATGTGACCATGACACAGCAAACCTGGCAAGGTGAATAGCTGTCGTGCAGTAGCTCATGTTTTGTAGGATAGCCCTTTTTCTGGGAGAAAGAGTTAGCATAGTGGTTGACATAATTTGAGAAACATCAGTTTAGTAGGAAACAGGGAAAGAAACAGATGCAATGTGCAATGACCTGAAAAATTAAAACCTGGATTAACATCACATGATTTCTCTTCCAGCTCTACCTTAAAAACTACTAGGTATTTTTCCCCTTACCTTGTAGATCAGGAGGCCACTGCAGTACATCAGTGCTCTGAGGGTAAGGACTTTCTTCTCATTTCCAATCTAGAGATAACCATGACAATTTCAGACCAAACTCTGCATTACTTTGGGCTAAGTCTCTTTCTTGTGCTACATTATTTATAAATACCCAAAGAGATGTGTAGCTGCTGTAGACTGTGAAGGTTTCTCCTGCAAACACAAACCAGTCCAGTTCAGTCTTCCTTGATAATTATTTTCCGTACTTGGAAACTTGAACTGAAAATGGACAATGAAGGGAATATAAATGCATCTGTCTTTCACTTTGCACCTGTTCTGTCATTTTGTTCTAGGTCATTGCACTGTGAGCAACGTGACATGACTAATGATTCCAGGTAGAAAAATCACCAGAAAATGCTCAGCGTTGACTCTGTCAGCTAGGAAGAAACAAGAAAAGATGTGATGAGCAGTACTGACATTAACATTCAGACAGTTCAAACATTCATTTGGGCTTAGAGGAGGTATTTAATGCATCTTTGTAAAATACTCCCACCCATCCTTACTACCATTTTGTTTAGTCTTTTCATTAAAAACATATTAATCCAGAAGCATGCATTGGAATAAAAAATGCCAAGTGCTTTGAAGGAATCAGGAGGGTACAACAATTAAGAAATCTGGTATCCCAAGGCATAGTGTGAACAAACAAACAAACAAACAAACAAACAAACACAGAGCTATCTCAATGTGAAAGTCTTACCATTCATCTAAGGCAACACACTGAGGAAAAAAAAAAAGAAACAGTCACTTCAAGATAGTCAAACATTCACAGAAATCTTGGTAAGAAACAACATGTCTTCCTTACCATTATTCCATGTACAAGCTGCTAGCCCTGTTACAAAGCTTAGGCATGTCCCACCTGTGTTGGACACATCCTATCCATCTGCCCTGTCACCCACTCTCCACATAGTGTATGAACTCCCCACATTGAGCTATGTCCAACCCAAGAACTGCAAGCACAGTAGTGTGTGCTGTGTGTTGTACAGACTGTTCCTCCTTACTTTGGATAGTTTCTTAATCACTCCCACCTCTGCCATTTTACACTCCATCTTTTTCTTTAGTGTCTGACTCTTCTGCTTTTCATGGGTCCTTTCTTTCCGTACGTCATGTCAGCAGCAATTCCCAACCCCAAGAGTGACCTCCTCATACAAATTTTGAGACCAACTCCCAGTTGTTTCTGAACAGCTGTTTGCTGCAGCCTCACTCTTTTAATCCACATGCTGGTAAAACCATTCTAAAACAGTTAATTCTCTTCTTCTTGTCTCTTCACAGCAAGCAGTAGTAGCTCTGCAGGCTACGCACCCTGAAAGATGGAAGGGATGCCACTTCTTACACAGGTGCAAAAGAAAGAGAGATGTGCTCCAGCTGCCCTCACATGGGACTTACGTGCACAAAGTGCCACTGGCTCTATTGGTTACCTCAACCGCAGGTCAGATCCAGACCATAAGGCAAACAGTATACAAATGCTTCAGCTCAGGAAACCATGAAAAGTGCTGACTGCCACGAGTCAGAAGCAGGACAGCCAGCCACTGTAAAGCCACCTTCATGTTCTTACTTGTAGGAACTACTATCAGGGTTCAAATAAAAAAAAAAACATTCATCTGCAGAACGTGAAATACATTTGGTTTATTTCTTTCTAAAGTTTGTACATATACATATATCATTATACATATGTGAGATCCTTCAATAGGGTTGCTTGAGTTCAATGACATAAAAATTATTGGGAAGCTTGCAGGCTCTTTGTTGCCCGTAAGCAACATTTATTCCAACTTATAAAAACACAGAGGAACAGAGTTATAGTCAGGAACATGGACACAAGAGAGAAGTCTACTTTATATCTCACAGTTTCAATACATCAAAGGCAAATTATTTGTCTGTATACTGTAGGCTTACTTTATCAGCAATGATAAAATAGAGGAAAATATTTATATACAGTCACCTCAAGTGAAAAATAAAGCAATGTAAACTTAAATTCCAAAATATTATTTTAAATGATATAACAATATCCCCAAAAGTCCTTCTTCCAAGGGGAAGAGGACTGATTAAGTGCCTTCATTTATCAGGAAATGATCATTCTAGTACCAGATACATGAAGCAGAATAAGGGAGGGCATCCTGTGATACCTGTAGAAAAGAGTGACAACTCTGCTTCAGGAAAGCATCTCTGTGTAAGCAAGTATATGTTTTAGTCCTTATGGACATCAGCAGCACATGGAAAAATCTGCCCTAAACCAGGGCTTGACTTAAGTCTGCACAGCTCTGACTCCAACCACCCAGTATGCTTTTCTGGCTATGCCTATTCCCAGGGCCAAAACAGGACGTCCTGGTGGTAGGACAGCATCAAACCTGAGATGATGACCCTCAAGAGTCAGAACAGCAAGTTCCATGCTGCTGGAAAAGATTTAATGGCTACCTCAATGTTGTTGCTTCACAGCAGAACCACAAAGCGGTGAGACTGGAACTGTGTCTTTAGTGTACTACATGAAGAACACTCCAGCAGTTCAGTGATGAGAGTAAACTGAATTCAAGGTTACCAGAAAGAAGGTTCCTACACATCACAAAAGCGTTAGGAGACCACCCAAGGAAAGGTCTTGCAAGGACTGCTGTCAAGCCCTGTAAGGTTAATTCTGCACATAAGAGACGTATAAGGTGTATGTACACGCATGTGCAAAATATTTTTCTGTACTACCACTGCTGAGAGTTATGCTTCCCATATGGCTACCCAGCAACACTGACAGAAAATTCAATTCTCTTTCTCACCCTAAGGGAAAACAACATTGCAAGAGCTCAGGTGGAGGGTAAATGACACTTTTTAACTGTGACTTTGAAACTGACAGCGCTCACCCACATCTTCCCATCACCATGGAGGGCAGGAAACCCAAGGGAAAAGCCCAGTACCTGAAAAAAGATTACAGGACTACAGTTTGCCCAAAGCAAGGTGACAGGCTGGTCCCCTTCACTTCATTCTGCAGTTCACTTGCATCTCAGTTCTGCAAGACACAATCACTCTGGCTGTGGTCCAGTGAAATGCAAAGGTATAGTTTCACTGAAGTGCTTCAACCTAATTGCACGATAGTTTTATGACTCCAGGTAAGAATCACACCCTCAGGTTTTGCTCTCTCTTTCCAAGAAGAATGTGTATCACGCCACTGTTGCCCTTACTAGAGCACAATAGGAAAACCCACTGAGTTTCCCTGTGTCTTTTTCCTCAGACGAGCAACTTGTTAAAAGGTGGTTTAATGCTCCCAAGAGAAACCTCTCGGAGGCCCAAGAGAGATATTTCAGCCCTGCTGCTCTCTTTTCCCTGCTGATGAGCCACCCTTCTGGAAATTTGTACAGTTGCAGAAAAGAAAAAAACCCTCAATACTGCTGTACGGCTGTATCTGCAGGAGACATCACAGGCACCTGTCCTTCTTGGACACTTTGGACATGATGTCCCTTTGCTGAATTTTCACAGAGCAAGGTCAACGTTTTCAGAAGTAAAGCTGTGTATTAGATGCCCAGAGCATGGTTTTCAGAAGTCAGTGTGGATGCTCCTTGTACAGGCATCAGGTGATATAACCAGGGAGAAAGTCAGCCCAATGTTAAGCTAGTCAAAAATTCCACCCACTAACTCTTGCTTAGACTCTCAAATATATGCCTTGCTTTCAACATGCAGAACAACAGGCAGCCCCTGGTGGACAACACATGAAGATCAAAGGTAGCTCAAAGTGTACCTTAAACCTGTAAAAGCTCTGACAGCTGTTTAACCTCATTTGAGAACAATCAGAACAAGCACCCTAACAATGTTTGCAGCTGCAGAAGTGCTTTGACCAAATAAGCCTCAGAAAAGAACAGCAGGCTTTGCAGTGCTGAGCCATAGAAGCCATACTACACTTACGAAATACACACATCTATAGGCATCACTTAAACATGTTCACCAAGTAATGTAAGCCTCAGAGTGTACCTCAAACAGAGGAGTGATTTTAAAGTTTTTAAACAGCCAAAAAACTCTGTCCTTTAAGCCAAATTATAATTCTAGACTCATGTAAGAGGACACAGTTATCATGAATATGTACAAATTTAAAAAAAACTCAACCACAACCCACCCCTGTTCTCATCCTACAGTCTTTCAGAATCTGACAGCTCTGAGCATGAGATTTTCATAAGTGTGTGAGTTAAGACTTACATTACCAGTAGAGTTTGCCCTGTGTGGTGACACAGACTCGATAGCATTTATCTATCGCCCTCTTCCCAGTAAGAGGCTAAGGGCAGTTGGAGGATTTTGTGTCAAACAAGTCTCCATGGCAGCTTAGCTAGCTGCTCCATCACTACACCATGACACTCAATTGCCCCAAGCTGAAACCTCACCTGTTTAGACAAAAAGTATCTTCTTGTCCTACTCTCATTTAGGTGAGTTACAGACAGGATCACTGCTAGAGCGGCTACTAATTACAGTGGTTTATGTCAGAGAAAATTCTGCCCTTGTGGCTTGTTGCACTTTCAATGCTTGCATTGCTAAGTGATGTACCTTTATTGGTCCAAATAAACCTCTGGCCTGTACCCCAGCTGCTTCCTGGCCCAGATTTAAAAGCAGATGCTGTGGGAGGTCCCTCATTGATTAAACATTATAATTTTTATGGAAATAATTAAGCGTTCAAAGGTGAGGAAGAGAGAACGCTTTGGACTAGCCTAAATTTGCTCCTTCTGACCATAAGGGTGAAGTCAGGTCAATGGTCCAAACCTTTGGGAAAGTTCTTGCTTGCATTTGGTAAGGGATGGGCTCTAATAAATAACTAAAACACAATCTTAATGCAGCTAACAAAATATATCAGCAAAGCACATTCTCTCAGCCAAGGCCGGGCCTGCCTCCTTTCAGTGTTCAACTGGATGTTGCCATCAGCAGAGCAGATACTCCCAGATGGCATTCAGACTTTTTCCAAGGACCTGTCCTCCTTGCTCTCATGTCAACCAGTCTCCTCACAAAGGGACCTAGGATTAAGGGTGCTGCTGTCACAAGGGAGAAAAGCAGTGGGTGGTAAGGACAGCTCCTCAAGCAGCACAGACTAGAGAGAAAAAGAAGCCAGAGTTTTTCATTATCCCCAGCACAGAAGGCAGTGCTAGAGCTGACAGTCTCCAGCAGGTGACCAGCCATGGATGGTGGCACTGGCTTCTTCCCACAGCGTCATTTTCCTGTGCACTGGTGCTCAGCTCAGGTGGTATAAACTCTCTGAAGGCTGACAAAGCCTCTTCTTCCTGGAGCTCAGGTCCTCATAATGAAGCTCCAGGTGAAGCAGCTCACTATGCTACACCTATGCTGCTGGGAGAGCTCTGGCAGAGAGGGGAGGAGAGGCCAGACATACTGCTTCTATATGCACTAAAAATATCCTTTAAAAAGCACAAGCTGCAGACTAGCTCTTTCTGAGACAGCTTCTGTGGTTCATCCCTCTAGGCAGCCTAGATACCAGATGCTGAGAACACATGCTGAGGAGCACTGACGAGAAATGTGGACTTCTTAACTGCCCCCTCAGAGCAGATGTGAAATCCCAGAGCCTGGGGAGAGCAATACTGGAGAAAATTTAAACAAGCAGCAAGCTGCAAGATTGCTTGACATAAGATGCGTACACTGCTTTTAACCCTGCAGAAGCAGCCAGTGTTTCCAGCAACCTGGATACCAGAAGAGTAGGAATGTTGCAAGTGTGTCTGGTCTAAGTGTGGGAGGAGGGACTTTGCATCCCTGCAGCACACAACTAGAGGATCACGGCAGTCTAAAACTCGGTCTTGCACCTCCCAGCTATAACTGTGGCTGGAAACACAGGCTACAAACAAGCAGAGTGAAAAAGTTGTTCACAGGGTTATCCACTCAACACAGCACTACTTTAGAGCAAGTTTTCTCAATGCAAGATGGGAGAGTCAAATTTTCTGGATTTCTGCAAGCATGAAAGGAAACAGACCTGTTATACAGAAGCAGCTGAGGTGCTAAGACGACAGACAAGAGCAGCTTGTCAGAAAAGGAGGAGGAGCTGTCAGACTAACTGCAATAAGACCAAAATTCATTTAGAAATGGAGAATGCAGATACAGTAAGCACTATGCCATCTGCAGAGAAAAGCCTTTCCCACTTTCAAGGAGAAGACTGCCATGCAATGCCTCCAAAAAGCCTGATGATAACCCTGCCATCTCTGACTTCCTCCACTGCCATAACCACATCTTCACTGAATGGCCTGCTCTAGTCAAGCAAAAACCTCATTTCCCCACTGGAAAAAGGCAAAAGTTTTGGCTTTTTCAAGTCAGAAGAGCAATCAGCCTTGTTATCCAAAGGCAGTGGAGCTGTGAAAAGTCATTGAATGATTCCAATCCCTGGAGGTCTGCAAGGCCAAACTCCTCCTCAAAGCAGGGCTGTGCAGAGCAGGGCTCTCCAGGACAGCCTCTTAACATGGACAGACTGCAACCTGGGAGCAGGCAGGATCAGAAGGAAAGTATTTTAGTGAGGAGCTGTTGCTAATCATTAGAAAGTTTCTGGTAACCATTTACCAGTGACTGGCTACGATGAAAAATTCTGAGTCGGCAACACAGCTGAATAGTGTTCCAGCACAACCCTACTGCATTAATCACTCTGCTGGCTGACTTACCTCTCTACATCAATTAAAGACACAACATAAATACTGGATTTAGAAGCTGTAGTCATGTTCACTGTTTCACGCATAATTTATCTGCAAGATGCAGACAAACACACAAGTCAGTCCAGGGAGTCTCTTTCACAGCTGCTGATGAACAAAAACCATCCCAACCAGTCCTCTGCATCCTGCTGACTCATAGAGGAGAGTGTGGTTTTGGCTTCAGAGGAGTATCTCAGTCACTTTGGTTGAGATCAGCTCTCTGCTGTCAGATGCAGACTAGTGGGGCCCTTTCCTGTCTTTCCTTCCTTAGCTGGGGATAGCAGAGGATCCAGTTCCTAGAGGATGAGCAAGCCAGCAACACTTCAAAGCAGGGTGGGTCAATCCAGAACCACTGTCTGCACCTTAAGAAAGGCGAAGCAAGGAGGTGTTGGCTCCAGCCTGCTCCCCTCTTTGCATCCCCACTCTCTACATGCAGGCAGAGGCTTTGCCTGAGCAGTGATAGCACACTGGAGCAGGGAGAGTGACAAGGAAGGGTAACACCTCCCTGCGTCACCAATGCAAAGGATCTCCCGCATGCAGACATGCTCATGGCGGCCAGCCAGTAACTCCTGCTTGCACTGAGCACAACCAGAAAACTGCAGGCTGCTCCAGTGATTTGCAGCTCAAGACCCAGAGGAGGGCTTGAAAACAGCAGAATATCCTTACATACTGCGACCAGAGCTCCTGAGTCGCTGCAGTCAAGCACTGCTCTCCCCTAAAGGCAAACATTTCAGCAAAGAAAGGCAGGGTGTAGCGTACCATGCAAAGCTATTCAAGGAGATGCATCACTTAGACTGCCTGAGAACCTGCCCCACCCTTTACAGTATCAGCAGGAGGGAAAAAAACAAATTACAGTACTGATTGGTAGATGAACCTATTCCCAAGGGAGGGCAGAAGTCTTAGACTTTCACAATGGCATCAAATTTTTTTCTTGGTCTCAAAAGCATGCATTTCTACATGGGTGCCTGGGATGCTTATAAATTATAAAGTAACAGAGGAAAATGGCACCAATTAGAACTGCAGCAGAAACCATATATTCTGGGTAAACTAATCTGCATGCCTCAGCAGTCTCAGCAAAACTGCTCTAAGCTCGACAAACATTTAATGACTAAAAAATGCAGTGAAAAACTGCATTTGATATGCCCAGATGAGACCCAAAAAAAGATATAACCTAATCTGTTTACAAGTATACATGAAAATAGATAATAAATAATGAAAAAAACATCATTTTACAGTTCACTTTTTGATTTTTCCTATTGCTTCAAATCATCTTTTCTGCAATGACTATGAAGAAGTTTCTGTGTCAAAGCTGGAGAATGCATTTAACAGGAGTAATTTCTTTTTGAGCTCAGCAATTTAACCAGAATTTTCAGCAACCAAAATATGTTAAAATCCAGAGAAGAAGAAAGTTAAATGTCACCTCTTTGCCTTTTGAAGCACTGCACTCCATAAACACAAGAGGTTTGCCAAACATGTTCTAGCCTTCCCTCAAAAAGATCATCTAGTCAACTCAACTCTGACGGTCAAACAGGGTCATTTACAGATCTGCACCTTTTTTGGGTTTTGTGTCTGCTGCATGAGTCATATTGTTATATAAAATAACGTACTGGTTCTGGCCAGGATGGGATTAATTTTTGCAGTAGCCATGCAAGGGCATTGGACTTGAAGGTTATTCTATACCACCTCATGTCATTTTCCAGGAACAGGGGAAGATGTCCCCTCTGGGTCAGGATATTGGGAAGTGAGTGTTTGGGTATTGTTGGGTTCTGCACAGTGAGCATTCTTGAACACTCTGTTATTAATACTGTTGTTGTTCACCATTCATCTTCTGATCTCATTACCATTTCCAGTAACTTATTCTTATCTCAACCTGTGATCTTTGCCTTTTATGCCTTCAATCCTCCTCTCCAGCCCACTGCAAGGATGGGGAGGGGAAGGAGGGAGCAAGCAAGGACCATGTAGTTTGGAGAGTCTCAGTGGCAACACTCAGTTGGGGAATACCACTACTTAATCATAACAGAGAGGTCAAGTATTCTTCCCAAATGTGCATTCAGCATTCCCCAACTGAATTTCTTCTCTCTGTTCTGCCTGTTCATTTTCAACCTCCAAAGCATGACAAACTACTGCAGGGATCTATCTTTGTTTCCCCTCCACGAACTGTTGATCTACCACTCTTAATTACGTGAAACAATCCCTCCCAATAAGCACTATCATGCTTCTTTCTACACTGAATCTCCCCAAGCAATAAGCTGCACCACATCCCCTTGGTTCCAGCAACAGCAGAGATTTCTCTTCCTCAAGGAGAGAATTAAATGTTAACTTCACCTTAGCAGGAATGCACAAATTCTGAAGCCCCAGCACTTGGGAAACACTGCCAGTTTCCAGTCAGGACTCTGCAGCTTTTAGCAATGTGGCCAAGGTTAGGAGCCAACCTCCTGACTTTTAGCACAGAGCAGCCACTCTCAGTGGCAGATGCCAGACGGATACGCATCCCAACATCACTCGTGAGAGCAGTCTCATCTGTTTTGCTGTCAGGTTGCAGCTGCAAGGATCAATTTGCCCCAAAACCTCAGATCTGAGAGTGCAACATCATTCTTACAGCCAACAGTCAGCACAACAACAGGAAAGCTGTTGCATGGTGGTACTCGGTAGGGGAGGCAAGTCATGCAGTGCCTGTTAAGGGCCTTTTCTCTTTGATCACTCCCAGTTCTGCCCACTGGACTGGCAGCTCAATAAACTAGATGAATTGACTTGGACTCTTGGGAAGCCTGACAGAATACACATCCACTCAGGTGGCAATTTTTTTGATGTGTGGCTCTTTGACTACTTGGGCTGAAAACACCACTGCATTTCTAAACAGTCCTTGCATTGATCTTGACATTTCTATATGCATTAAGAATTGCATTTATCAGGAAGGCTGTCCTGTGCCAGGCACAACAGAATGAATAGCAAGGAGTAATTTTCAATTGGCCCTCAACATTATCTCCCAAGGCGCTCTGTGGGAAAGGCCAGTTTGGTTGTACTAATTCATATAGGGAAAGGGTGACACAAAATGGGAGAGACCTGTCCAAGCTCACCCTGTGCACCAGTATAAAAACTGAGATTAAAACTCAGGAAACAGGTTAGGTAACAGGAGAGCCAGCACTCTCTGCAGAACCATGACAGTGCCCACACAAGAGGGGCTGGGAAGCAGGGAAATTATTTCTGTGTCATCTTTCTGCTTTCTGTGCCTGAAAGCTGCTGGCCATCCCAAGGGTCTATGGCACAAACAGGGGCCTTTCAGGTATGAAAATATTTACCCATGGTGGTCTCTCCCAGTCCTGTGCTCCCCTTGGAAAGCCTGGCACAGGGTATACAGCAACTGTGAGGAGCTTCTTCCACTTGTATGTGAGCTAAAGAAGGAAAATGGAGAACTGAGGAGAATCTCTTTCTGAATAAAAAAAAGGCAAAGTGCTTTGTCACTATGAGAGGAACTGAAAGCAGCTCTCTGTGCACACCAACAAGGAAACCCCTGGAAGGGGAAGCAACAGGACACAATATATCATAAGGCTCTATATAGCAGCTAAGTGAGAGCGTATAGTTAAAAACTACACAGAGGCCCTTTGTCTCTAATATATATAATTAATATATAATGCTAATGGCTGACATCTACAGCAGCCTTCTCTGCAAATAAATGTGAAGCCCAGATAGCCATTCCAACTGGGTAATTGCTAATCTTCCTGACTGCAGAGACAGCATGGGTTTGGATGCCTTCCAGCCTGCAAACTCAGGTGAAGGCTCTCTGCTTGGAAGGAAGCAAACAAATTATTCCAATGCTGTCACCCCAGCACTGCCAGAGGTTTCCAGGTTTCATTTCTTTGCACTCCTGTGTCCAGGGTCAATGCAGTAACAATAAGCAACAGTGACTATTTACTGTACCACCTGCTGCTAAGTATCAGTACCAACATGCCCCACATTGTCAGGAAACTAGTGTTCCCAGCACCCTAACCTCTAGTCAGCCTTCTGTAGCTGCATGTTTGCACAGTTCTCACAGCTACAGCTCATATTCACAGCACTGCAGCACTTGTCCAGTTATTTTTCCCACCCATCACTCAAATAAAGTGACAAGTGACTTGAGAGATGAAAGCCACATGCCGATGGGAGGAGATAAATGGGGAGGAGACAGAATAAACGTCACAGCACTCTACCCCTTCCCCAGTTCCTTTAGAAACAGAACAACACAAAAAAGTCCCGATGCTTCAACTGCTGAATGATAAATTAACAAAGCAAAGCAAAGCAGGAGCAAAGACATCTCCCACAATCTGCACAGAAACAGCAAAATATACAATAGAAAATGTCACTAACACCCCATTCAGGCAGATGCACTTATTTTTTGTGAATGACAGGTTATTAAATGAAAAAAATTTGACCACCAATACTTTGCTGCATGGCTGTTCCCCTAGCTGTCATTTCCACCCTAAGTGACCTTCTGCTTAATGCTGGGTGTTTCTGGCCTGTAGTCCTTCCTCTCTGAGACATTGCGTTTCACCTTGGCGCTAACTGGAGACTCCTGATTCAAAGAAGGGCTTGAGTGGGATTTCTTCAGTCCTGGTGCATCGTTCTCTCCTCCGCTCAGCAGCTCCTTCACCCCTTCTTTCAGTAGGCCAACATAAATCTCATAGCGATTTTTCTGGGAAATGAAAATAAAGGCCCAAATCAGTCTTCAGGGGCACATGAGAGACCACATAAGTAACTTAATGCTTTCTGCTGGCCTGAAAAGCCAGGAGCTCAACATGTATGCGAACAATGGTGCCTAATGTGGATATGAAAAACAGTGGCTAATGTAAATTAAACAAAGCGGATTTCAGGCAGACTGAGGCCTGGGGTGCTGTGTGGCTCCCATTCCAGGTAATACCACCAAACAAAAGCTCGCTACCTCAGTCATGCTGAGACCTAAGCTGTGCTCACACATACTGAGATCCTTTGTGCTCAGGAACACATGGATATGGAGTGCACTAAACTAAGGGACAACAAAAATCCTGCTCTGGTGCAATGCTCCACTCTCACCAGCAGGTCCCGCTTTTCCTGCTTTTCTTATCCATGGGGGAGAAACCAAAGCAAGGTCTAAGTTCAGACTGTACCAGCATGGTCACCACTCACCACTCTCACTCAGGCCTGCGAGAGAATCTTCTAAAAGGCCAGACTTTAACAAAAAGAAGCAGATGAGAGGGGTATCACAGCAGCCTGGCATGTTCCCCTGCTATGGACTCACAGGGAACAATGAAGGCTGCTGTCTGTGCAGACAACACAAAGGTTCCCTTTAAAGTACCTCATGGCCATTTGCTCTATTCCTTGTCTGAACCAGAGTCTTCCCTCTCCAACAGGAGGATTTCATTCTGTTTGCTACAATTGCATCATTTTCCAAGAAACAATTCAGCAAGGAAGAAAATGAGGGTACAGTAACAGAAGATCCCTGAAGGATGTCAAAAACAGATGTTGGGGTAGGAGGTCCTAAAAACAGAGCAATCCACTTCACAGGAGTGATTTAATAACCTGCCCCTGATATACCCACTAAAGACATGGTGCAGGCATTGTAATTACAGAGATCTCAGTGTGCTGGGAGTCAGGGAAGGTAGATGTAAACATTCGTACTGATTGTTAATTTGTATTTCAAAGTCACAAAACTTTGAAATAGCAGCCAAGCTATTATGTTCCTAACAGAGGAAAAAGTATTTAAGAAAATTATTCAAATTTTCTAATAAAGTTCTGGTAAAAAACCATTTATTTCAAGGGAGGAAGTCAAAAAGCTTGGTAACCACCACCACCTTTGAAGTGTGGAATATAAAGGGGGGGAAAAGAAGAGAACGTGACTGGCTTTTGAGAATCCTTTGAATAAACATACCCTCATAGAGGATAATCATAACAGAATCCTCCCACAAAATAAATAAATAAGCATTCCTATGACTTCCATATCTGGAGTTGCAGTTCTACAATGTGAGAGACAAACACATGAAGCAGGTAAGATGTGTCATTTAATAAAAATGGAAATGGAGAACCAGCAAGAAGAACCCTGATGATGATGCACTGAGCTGATAGATGATTCATCACAAAATGAACCAGACACTTCTGCAAAAGGCCAGCCAGTGCTCTTAGCTTGGGAACAGCTTAATATCATGAAATAGAGAGGGGAGCTTTACTGATGTATGGATTCATGCTTTTACTGCTCCAGTAAACACCTCCAAGAGCCTCAAGACTCGGCAATCAGAATAGAAATCCATGATCTGCATGTATGCAAATGGCCATTTTTCCCTGGAATTTGTGGGCCCTTGATTTCTACTACAATTAATCAACACATTTCTACTTTGATTTCAACCACAACAAAGTTGGTCTTTCAATGACCTGACATTTGAAGTTAGGCAAAAGCTAGTGGAAATTTTGCCTTAAAAGAAATTAATTTGGAAATTTCTGACAAGAAATAAAACCACAGAAGTTCAGACCATTCAAAAGCTTCTGTAACATTATTTCCGAAGAAAGAATGCATATAATAAAGAAGTATGAGGTAGCCACACATCAGTATTCTGGCTTCACCTCTCACCTGACTGCACTCAAAAGATCTTTCTCTAACAATAATTTTTCTGCAATAAGCAAGAATTTTTTTGCAATATGATGCTGTACTTCCTCAACAGACCAGACAATGAAAACTGTCCCTTCCATGGTGTATGCAAGCAAAGAGACCATCAGAAACAAATGCTACTGGCTGCATACCTGCACAAGGACTAGTTACCTCCTGGTTTACCTCTCCTCCATCTCATTTCTCTTTTCAGGAAGAAGAATGAAGGCATCACCAGTGTGTGAACAAAAAGAAATTGTAAGGACTTACAGAAAAGGAAAATGGATCTTCCTTCCTAATAGTACTATGCCGCTAACTTAGGGACTCACAGGCCCTTTTGATGTGTTTCCCGAAATGTATAAGATGGCTCTTTGTACACAGATACTAGGTTTAGCCTGCAGTCTCATTCTGAAAGAGACAGTTACAAAATCCTATCTCACCTGCCTCTTGCCCTTTTCATTTAACCTCAGGCAGCAAGCTCTTTCACAACCTCCTGCCAGACCTGACAAGACGTTGTTCTAAAGGGAAGGCTTCCATATACAAAGTTTCCATTCATAATTTTCATACTGATCAATATTTAGGTTTGGGTTGGGATTTTTACTGCCTCAGAGAATAATAAAATAAACTGAGCTGGAAGGGACCCACAGAGATCATCCAGGTCCAATTCCTGGCCCTGCACAGGACCATCCACAAGAATCACACCATGTGCCTGAGAGCATTGTCCAAATGCTTCTTGAACTCTGTTAGGCTTGGTGCTGTGATCACTTCCCTGGGGAGCTTCTTCAAGTGCCCACCCTCTAGGTGAAGAAGAACCTCTCTCTGCAGGACCTCCTTGCTTTCAAGGGAGTAAACAGCTTCTCCCAGTTCTGTATCATCTGAAAACTTGCTTATCCCTTACAGTCCTGTGTCCAAGTAATTTATGAAGACATTGAAGAGCTAAGGCTAAGGGCTAAGGATGGAGTCCTGTGGAAACCCCACCAGTGACAGGTCGCAAGACTGATGTCACCCCATTCACTGCAGCCCTTTGTGCCTGACCTGTGAACCAGCTGCTCACCCATCACATGAGGTGTTTACCCAGCTGTGGGCTGAACATCTTCTCCAAAAGAATCCTGTGAGAGATGGTATCAAAAACTTTATGAAATCAAAAAAGATTGTATTCACTGCTTCTGTTGGTCAACAAAGTAGGTTGGATCTTGTCATAAAAGGAAATCAGGTTGGACAAACAGGACTTTCCTCTCATGAAGCTATGCTGGCTGTGATTCTAGCTCCAGTGTCCTCCAGGTGTTTTCCAGTACTTCTCAGAATCATTTTCCCTGTAAGTTTACCAGGCACCAAAGTGATATTGGCAGACCTGTAATTTCTAGTGTCATCCTTTTTGCCCTTCTTGAAAACTGGGCAAACACTACATAGTTTCCAGCCAACTGGGATCTCTCCAGACTATTCAAATATCATAGAGAGAAGTTTTGTGATGACATCACGCAACTGTTTGATGTTTCTTGAATGAATCTCATTAGGCCCATTATTTTTGTAAGGATCCAGCTGGAACAGCTTCAAGGTTAACTGGGAGCTGATCATTCTTACAGTCATGGTTTTCCAGCTCAGGGCACTGAGATCCCCCTGGTCCATCACCCATATTGAAGACAGAAGTAAATACTGCATTAAACACGTCTGCCTTGTCCATGTCACTGTTTGTGAGATGACCATCCTCATCCTGTAACAGGCTGATGTTATTTCTACACAGTGTTTTGCCATCAATATATTTTTAAAGACTCTTTTTATTGCTCCCTCACTTCTGGCCAGATGCACCTCCAGCTGAGATTTGGCCACATGAATTTTCTTGCTAAGATGGTGAGCAGTATCTCTCTCTGTATTCCTCCCATGCCACCTGACCTTGCCTCCACTCAGCATAAACCTTCCTTTGTTGTCTTAGCTCCAGAATAAGATCCCAGTTAATCTTCTGCCTCATCTGTTTGACTTCCAACATTTAGGAATTGTCTGTTTTCATGGCCCTTGGAATGGCGTCTTGATGGTTCAACACGGCCTATGAAATCTGTGCTTAGTGTGAAGCTAATACAGCACTGCACACCAGAACCTTGAATTACTATTTCTTCCACATAATTGAAACTGTTGCCACAACTTGCCTGCATGGATGAGCATTCCTCCAAAGCTGATCACTTACCTAAACTGCACAGCTCAAATGCTGTTGAAGTGAAGACAGCAACTTTTGTTTCCTGGGGGCTATACTGGCTCTGATTTGTACTGAGGTACCTGAGGAATATCTCAAAAGATCACCCGGAAAAAATTGACAGGAAACAGAAAAAAACCCCGCAACAATCTACTCCGCCGTCAATTTTTCTCTAAATGTTTAACACTACATCCTAACTCACCAAGCTTCTAAAAGTGATAGAAAATAAACTTTGTGTCAAGAAACCAAAGCTAAGAAACTCCTTTATCTTCCAAGTTTCATAAGATCCCCTCCAGAGAGAAAGTGTGTGGCTTACTCTGTACATCTGAGTGCTCTGTTCAAAACTAACTGACACTGTGCCACTGATCACAACCCTTTGATCTCGATTGTTCAGCCAAACCACCTCACTGTCAATTTCCTAATCCACTTCATCAGCTTGACTACAAGCATGTTAGAGGAGACAATGTCAGAATTCTTGTCAAAGTGAAGAACAAACAACATCCACTGCTCTTCCCTCATCCATCACATCAAACATCGCACTGTAAAAGACAATCATGTTGGTCAGGTTATGATTCCTCCTTCACAAAGCCATGCTGACTGACTATACTACAGAAAGTGAAATGCAACACAGTGGTTACAACCTTCTGCAAAAGCAGAAGTATGCAGTGAGTTAAGTTCAGAGTAAAAAGGGTCCCTCTAACTGATAGCACAGGGCACAAGGCTTACTTCAGCTCTGGAGGTTTGCATTGTGTTGCCTCCAGGATCAGCTCTGGTGGTTTCATCTGTCTTATCTGTTCTCCCTCTTTTTCAGACTAGGTATTTTCCTTGCCAGGCACTGCCTATTTAGAGTAGGATCCTTTCAGACCCAAGGTAACATCAACTTGCAGTCCTGGGGGAAAAAGCTCAAAGGTGTAGTCATAACAAATACTAGACATCTGCTGGGTTGCCGAATCATTCCCACATAGCTCTAAAATGTGGCAGACACCATTACAGATAAAAGTTGCTGTCAGATATTCAAAACAATATCCTAATGCTTCTGCCTAAGTTGCATCACTAAACCCTGTGATCTTTAATTCTACTGTTTTCCTTCTCATCCTGACATCCACCTCAGTGGTATACAAGACAAATGGCTCCGATGAGGAAGACATGCCTATGACAATAACTTCAACATACCAGTTCCTTCAGAACCTACCAATGGAAGACAATTACCATGATCTGCATTCCTGCAGAATGCAGTCATTCTCTAGAGACTGAGGTTCCAATACATTAGGCTACACAGTTTTACAACACGAGACACTTTGTGAATGAAGATCTTATAATCTTTTCAAACATACATCAGGAAGGACTGGAGTCTCATTTCTATCCTCCATGCTACACATCAGGAGCTAAATTCACAGCTAAGGAAGTTCTCGTCAGAAAGAAGAGCCATATCCCAGCATCTGCAACTGCTGTGACTTTTCTGTCTAGCAAGAACATACTTCCTAGTGAAAAATGCAAAACTTCAGGAGTGTACCCCAAATATAACACCATACACATCCAAGAAGTAAAAGTAATAATGTTTCCCATATATACCTCAAACTCCAGATAGTGGTCCTTCAGTTTGTAATCATCTACTTCCTTGCCTTTGAGCTTCTTGTCAGGAGGATAGGAGCGATGTTCAGCAAGCTCAGTGGAGATCTGCTTCAGCTTAGCTTCATGGGACTTCAGCTGTTCATCCTTCAGAAATACATTAGGCACTTAAGTGACAGAATCTAAAATATCCAAAATAAGCAAAGAAAAATAGAGAGGTTCCTGTACAATAATACCTCATAGTTTCTTTTTCTTGGATTGACAAGTTCTGTCATCCCAGAGCACTACCACCAACAGCTCTCTCAAAGGCAGTCAAAATGGCCAAGATGGTAGAAAAACTCAGCAGCTAGCAGATGCCACTGGGAAGGAGAGCAAACCTGTCATCCATTGCCTTGCTGTGAGCAACAGAAGCAGCTTGCTGCTGAACAATACTGACAACTTGACACTTTTGCTCTAATACATTTCTTGGTAAATTAATTAAGACTGTTGTGTACGCAGACAAACCAAGAACAGAATGAGAGAGGTAAAGACCCTGCCTCAGGTCTTTGCAACGTAAAAGCAGTTCTTCCCAAATAGAAAAGACACAGAATCAGGGCCCCTCCTTCTACTTCTGGACTGCCAAAAGCTGTCTGGTGTGTGGTTTCTATTTGTTTAGAACAATACATTGCATTCAGAAGAGAAAGGGCTGTCCAGTCCCCAAAAAAGATTTCATTTTGCTAAGCTGCTACCAGTTTTTATCCCAGTGTGCCGTTGGAGAAAGTGAAGAGCTGCTACTCCCACTTTCTAGGCGATTTCCTTTATCATAATCCCAGGCCCACTCACTTCCTCCAGTCCATCTGTCAGCTAACCTTCCCTCATCTCAGAAGGTTTCCATCTCCTGCAGGATGGCCTTCTGTCCATTTCTAGGCTTGAATCTGAAATTTGAATTAGGTAAGTCCAAAACAGACACATGATCATGCAGATATTGGTAAATTAGCCAAGAGGCAGTACCCAGGTCGGCTCCTGTGTAGGCACCTCTCCTCAGAGGAGGGAACAGCTGCCAGTGTTGTCCCTCAGTGGTGTGGTTCTGAGCGCAGCCTACAGCTCAGATGAAGCCTCAAACCTAGCTCATACATGCCTGCACTGCACTGAGTCACAGTGGAGACTGAGCCTCTTGGATCGCTGAGTTGGAGCTGCAGAAAACAGCAGAAAGGGGGAAAACTTCTACAGATGATGACAGCTAAGCCTTAGCTAATCTTGTTGTTTCAACTCTTTTGCAGGACAACTGAAGAAAGAAACGTGGAATAATTTGCCTCCACCTAAATATGGTTGGGCTGAAACCACTAATGATTGCCAAAAATTCTTTTTGCTGTTAGTTATTACCCTAAATGTGCATGCTTTCTCATTAGTGTCCAAACACTCTTTACACTCTGATGATTCTCACAGACATCCTGTGGTAGTGAATTCTACAGACAGATGACAGGAGATCTTTGAGCAGCTATTAATACAGCAGTTGTCATTTCCAGGGCACCAGCTTTGGAGCACTTGTGTGTGCTGTGCATTCTCAGAAGAAAAAACAACAAAAAAACCCACCCTGATAAATCTTTTCTAGACTGGCTGTTCCTTTATATATAGCTTTGTCACATCCCTCTTTGGTTGGACTAACCAAGATCAGACAATGCTCTGCTTTTGAAAGAAAATCTGGTACAATGATCTTGCACAACCTGTCATCATGTCCAGCCTCTATTCCTTACCTATGTTAGGTCCTCACTGCACCCCAACTTCTGGCTGACCAGGAACAGACCCTTTGAAGAAGTAGTGTCCATCATGATTCATCCCACAAAATCCTAAACATCAACCCAGAGATTTGACAATTTGTATTTTTTTTTGTCTGCCAAATGAGAAACAGCCTGCTGGCAGCTTTTCCACACTGACAGATGAAAGCAGACATGTTTCTGCTTGCCTTTGAATTTATCTACTTTGAACACTTAACATTCTTCTGCTTGTCTAAAACAGCTTATCTTATTCCACTTTTTGTGTCTGTCCGTCTTCAAGATACAAACCACAGGGCCGTGATCTATCTTTGCTCTTTCCAAATTAAATGGAAACAATGAGACTAGGAAAACAACATGCTAAATGGAACAATTACACAGAACAACAGTGAGTAAAAAAGCTTCCTTTGGTGACCAGGAGTAAATTATGGAAGCCCCACACTTATTTTTAGAAAGGTATGCATGAGCAAAAAGTAAAAACCATGAGGATGAGACAAGTTAGTATTGTTCTCTACATAATATGCTTCAAACTTTAACCCAAAACAGAAGATGGTAAGTCAGTCACCACATTCTAAGAAGAAAGGCCACTGTCATGGAGAGAGAAAAAGCAGGGGCAACCCAAAAAAACCCACACCCTTAAACACAGATTTTGAGACAGTGGTTTCTAAGTATAGTTGCTAACCTATGAAGATGGTAAAAAAAACCCCAACAAGAAGCTCCCCAGCATGGGCAGATCACTTTAAAAACTACAGGAAGATGTCATGAAGCATCTGACACGGCCAGTCTGAGACAAGCAGAAATATATGTGTTTGTGCAACAAGCAGTAGAGCTGTGAAACCCCCTGCCATGAGATGCTAAAAGCTTGTGTGATCAAGAGAGACTGAAGACATTCATGTAAGACACAGTCTATAAATATATATTATGCAGGAAATCCCTGAGCTGATAAATGGAGAAAATCTGGAAAATCTAGTGGGAGAAATATAATTGATGCTTGTCTGATACATCACCTTTCACCTTTTATCAATTCAATAAGACAAAGACCAGGACTATGTCTACTTCTTCTGAAATAAGTGGCTTTCATAAACATTCAAATTCAAAAAAATCCCATCAATCAGTATTTGAAACATCCTCTGCAGGTCCATAAGCACAAGAAGAAAATTCTTTATCTGGTACTATTTTCTTCAAAAACAAACCAATTGTATTTGAGTCTGCTCCATTTCTCCCCCCATTTCAAATCTTGCATGAGGAAATGAGCAGAGATTTACTTCTTCTCCTAGCACTGCTAGTGGCAACAGCTATAAAACAGTGACAAAGACCGCGACCCAGTCTCCAGTCAGAAAGAGAAATCATCATCACCTACCCTCCTTATAAAAATATCTCACCTGAGATAGCTTTGTTGTGGTGGCTGGCAGAAGTGGGCGACTGAACTTCTTCTGAGAGCCAATTGCTGCTGGAAATGGTGGTGCAGAGAAGACAGCAGCCACACAGTTAATCTTGTTGATCCAGGTCTGCATTTCTTCTTGGCTCCTGGGGAAGCAACACATACTAAGCACTTGACTCAGCCTTTTGTACCTCTTTCTATCCTTTCTACAGCATTTGAAAACTCAGAATAACCAGAACTGGACAAGTCTAAAGAGTCTGCTCTGTCTTCCTGGCTATGTTTGCAAGCAGTTAGTGATCAGTAACTCAGTCACAAGCTGGCTTGTGGTTAGGTCCATACCTCACCCTGGCTCATATCTTTTCCTAATCCAATCCCAGTAACACAGGTGACAGGGTCAACTAACGTCCTGATTCAGACATATATCCTAAGGTCTCGGTTGTGCCGGACTCCACAAGTCTCTAGGAGGTTTCATCTCAGTATGGATCTACTGGATCTCAGTAGAAAAGGGCTGAGAAGCAAAAGGCAGGTCATCTGTTCTGTCTGGATATCACAGCATGAAAAATTTAATCAAATCATTCTTGTATTAAGTAGTAACTTTGTTTCTAACCACAGCATATCTTCTAGAAAGACATCCGGCTAGGACCTGACGACATCGGGAGACAGACAATCCAAGACTGCCTTTGGTCATTTGCTTCAATGATTGATCACCCTGACTGTTACAAGTTTGTGCCATCTTTCCAAATTCAATTTCCTGGAGCTTCAGCTTCTAGCTGCTGCATCTTGTTATACCTCTCTCAGCTAGATTAAAAAGCCTCTTACAACCTGATGTTTCTTTCTTATGCACTACTTGTACACTCTAATCACATCACTATTTAATCTTATTTCTGATCAAATAAACAGGTTGAACCTCTTAAGCCTCTATTTAACCTGTCCAGGCAGGAATTTACTCCTCTTTCAGCACTGTTTTCTTTCCTCAATGAGTTGCATGAGGAGAGCACTTACTGGGCTTGGAAAAGCAGGACTCTCCAATCTGCTGTTTTAAGCTTGAGGACATTGGGTTTCTTCTCATAGTCTGTTGCCTTGGATGCCAGCGCATGGTGCACACTAACTGCATTCTTCAGATCT
The DNA here is from genome assembly GCF_009819885.2 of Catharus ustulatus. Taxonomy (NCBI): domain Eukaryota; kingdom Metazoa; phylum Chordata; class Aves; order Passeriformes; family Turdidae; genus Catharus; species Catharus ustulatus. The sequence continues at coordinate 45,878,584 of NC_046262.2, read as the reverse complement.
TCCTCTGACAAAGCCTTTTCTGGCTTATATTCATCCTGAAGGAGATAGCAGGGGGAAGATGGCATTTTATTTCTGCATGTGCTGTTCCTTTTTCCTTGGCCTAGTGAAAAACCTTGCTCCAGCGTTCAGAAATAGTAATAAAGTATATGAACTAAGTGCAATCTGACTTGCACACTTGTGGTTTCCACTACCTTTAACATGTTTTCCTTTCCCTTTCTTTCTCTGTTTAAATGTCTTTCCAAGGAGAGAAGTAGTTCCACTACCTGCTTGACAGGAGGAGATGTAAGCAAGAAGCATTTGACTATGAAAACAGCTGTCAATTATTTGTCTTCATTTCAAGAATCCTTCATAATCAGCTTCCTACCTCGACTGCTCAGCTACCTGGGTCCTCAGTCTATACTGCCTGATTTTTTCTCACCCAAATTGTAGGTGCCCTCACACACCGAAGAAGCCTCATTACCAGTGTCCACAAAGCAAATTACAGCAAACTCCTTGAAATTTCTCTGATGAGGGTCTACAAATGGTAGGCACAGTTCTCTCTGGGTTTCTGACCAATAACAGTACCACTCCTAACATCAGATGACAAAACCAGGGACTCTTGTTTTGCAAGCATCAGGCTGGAAGCAGTCTCTGACTTCCTGAGTGACAGAAGCTGGACAAGGCCATAATAACAGCCACAAGTTCCATCCAAAGTCTACATGACTATAAATGGCTTGGGAAAGCCAGGAGTTTTTTGAAAGAACAGTGATTTACCAGCAAGGCTGCATCACTGTTTCTGAAGGGCAGGCCAAAGCAGTCTGTAACTGACTCCATTTCTCACTTTTACCGTATCAGAGAAATCAGTCTCACCTGGAATATGCACCAATTGCGAGGGCTGCAAAGCAGTGAAATAACTCCCTGCAGGCATGGTAACTAATGATCCTGCACTTGAACACAATTTACAAGATGAGGTTTAGCAGGAAACACAGTGCAGGAGTGTGCTCAGGGATAGCACTAGCTTCAACATCCAGGGAGGCACCCACCTGAGAGAAGGGTGGTTAATGTTCATGAATTCATTAACAGAACTTCTCTGGCAACACACCAAACAGGATTGCAGCCAGAGGGATCTACACCACTGCCAAAGGCACCTGCGCTTTCTGCCAGGCTGGGGCAGGGCTCTCTGGGTTGAGTTTCAGCGGATGGGGAGTCACCAGCTAAGGTGACCACCTCTTGGAAAGTGGAGAAAACATCTCCTCTGCTATGTCTCACCCTTTCTGATTGAGGTTCTGCTAATTCAGGCCCATAGCCTGCTACATTGCTGCTTAACCTGAGAAGAGGCAGCTACCCAGCAGTCCTGCTACACCACCACCTCCATCTGGAGCTAGGTAGGGGCACAACCAACCATAGGTCTGGCAGGCCCAGCAGAAAGGCAGAGCATGACTGCACAGTAAAGGGCAGCCACCAACCCTAAGATCTGTGACATAAGGGGTTTTCAAGGGCAGGCAGTGAGCAATGCCAAATGCCCTTCCTCTCTCATAATCTGAGATTTCCAAATGACTAAGATTTGGAGGCATCTGTCTATCTTGAAGGATTTTGCCTATGTCCACTAGGGGTATTCTTTAAACCTTTTTCAAGGAAGTCTGGCACACCCTGTCTTGAAGATGGACGAGGCAAGGCCTCAAGTCAAGCCCATTCCTTTGAGGGTTCACAAGCTGATTTATTTTCTGGTAGTTTTGGGGGAAATTACTGTCTCTACTGTCCAGGAAGACTGGGAAAATCTCAGAGCCAGGAAATGAACTTAAGACAGGCCTCAGACATATGATATTCTATCTTACCTCGTATTACTGCCTGGAGACAGTGTCAGCTATCACTTAGCTTGTTGTCTCCTAGCTTCCTCTGTGAGTTGCATGCAATGTCTACAACCTGCTCTGGTGACTAAACCTGTTTCAGAAGAAGTCCACATTTGGGTAGGCCCAGAAAAAGCACTGATAACCTCTCCTTTCTAACAGAAAGCATTCATGGCAATCCTTGCTAATCCCACCAGATCAGTTGGCTGCAATCTACCTTGACAGCTGGGGCTCCACTAGCTTCTCCAAAGGCACTGATCAGCATACCGGAAATGTCTCCACGTAGTTTGCCAGCCTCGGAGAAAGCTGTAAGGACAAGAATGTGCTGCCAAAATTCCTTCTCCAAGGCCTTCAACTCTTTTTCACTGGTAGGGAATGCTAGTGAATCCATTTTCACCTAAGCAGTCAAGGACAGCATGTGCTATGCTGGGCTGGTGTCAGTGTGCAGGCTGAGCTGAAATGGAAGGCAGTTCTCTAAAGTTAGACCTAGACAGTGGCAAGAAATACGTACGGAACCAGAAAGGAACTGTGATCTGTCTGTCAGCTGAAGGCTGATGTGAGTGCTGCATACAATGCAATGGTATATTGAATACATCTTTCTCAAACTTCTGGAGAATGACTTTCCCATATCCTGATGACCCAGAGTCAACATATTTCTAAATACATTTTTGGTAAGCCAGAGAATGACATTTGTCTTTTCTTATCAGTCACTGTACTACGGATGGATATCTCCATGCAGCTGTCTGTGATGGCTGCAAAATTCTCCGTCAGAAAGTCTCACCACCAAACACTTTACATCAGTCTGGCCTTTCTCTGTTTTTTTTTTAATTTTTAACAAAGAAATGTGAGAAAAGTTATATAAAAATACCCAAAGCACGCAAGATTATAAAGTGCCACATCAAAGAGCAAAGATGATGTGAACCTCATAGAAGAGTCCCAACAAAAACACAAAGATTTGTGTCCTGCACTGTTTGCCTAGAAGCAATTTCTGGCAAGGAAGCGAGGTCAGCCTTATGTCCTCTCCTTATAAGCTTCTCTTGTGTATGCACATCACATCCCATGTCAGTCTAGTGAACAGACATTCTGTCAGGCTCCTGCTTTGCAATTTCCTCTTGCTATGAACAGAGGGCAGGAAATTAACCTTGGCCTGAGGATGCCCAGAGACACAGCCAACATCCCAAACATCTCAAACTTCTTATTTTATATAATACTGTGCAGGCACGTTTAGTTGGCTAATTGTGAACATTTCCACTGAGCTCCTCCAGTGTGCTCTCTGTGCTCACTAATTCAGAAACCATCTCTCTTTAAGAACAAAACAATATGCACCACAGGAATTAGCACTGGAATAATTCCAATGGAAAAAAAAAAAGGTGGGCAGGAAGACAGCTGCCCAGAAAAACTCCTCAGTAAATCTCAAGTGGCCGCCATTTACAAAAGACTCTCATACATGGACTTTGACAGCAAAACAAGAAGAGTAGGAATGCAAACAGAGTGACAGAAGAATTTGGATCACACTGCCACTGGGGGAATCACAGCTGCTATGAAAAATTAATCTTCATATTACAATACTGTCTTGAGGGAACAGTTGAGTTACAGATGAACACAGAAAGCAATACTGCAGAGGTTTGTACATGTGTTTTTGTGTAGACAGCATCTGTATAGTGAGATTTCTCTCTATCCTGATGAATAGCACTCAGTGCAACAAAACCACCATCACAGATGTCATCTCCACAGATATATGGAGAATAAGAGAGAGAGGACATGCATGTGAATGCACTCTGGCCTACTGCACTCTATAATCAGGAGAGAAGGTGACCTGAGACAAGGTAATCCTTTGACCAGAACTATTGCAAGAACTATGCACTTCTTCCAAAGAAATCAAGTTGTTCTAAAATGCTTCATTACTTCCTAAATTAAGGATAATTTCAGTCCCTAGTATACTGCAGAAGGAAACAGCAGCTCAGCAGCCTTTACTATACCTTAGCTTAGCTATGTATTTTAAACTCTAGCACCTTTACCTTCTATGACACTACATCCCTAACAGGGTAAAGTTTATTTGAGTGTTAAATGAAAGCCGTGGTGGACCTTCTGAAGCTGAAATCACAGGCTTTTTCACAGCTGCAGCATCTGGCTGAGCAGGGGCCAGAGGCATCCTGGGGAGGCTCACAGCCCTGCCATTCTTGGAATGAGTTACTTCTCATCACACCCTTCTCTCAACCTCTCACAGTACGAAAGCAAAAGCCTTGCTTGTCAGTGTGCTACAGTAAGATGGTGTCAATGCAATGGATGGCTCCCAAGCAAATGGCAGAAAGCTGCTCTGCAGAGTAATGCCCTGTAATCACTGAATTCAAGTGCTCTGACAAGTGCAAAATACACAAATAAGAACAAGAATTCCAACAACGAATTTCATTCTGCAAAGATGCAGTCATATGTGAAATTACTCCCTGCTCCTGAAAGCATGCAGGGTTAACAAGGAGGAAAGCAGTATTCCATTGAAAAATTGCATGCTATATCAGCATGTCTACATTTTATTAAACAGAAAGCATTTTAAACTAACATGTCAGCAATACTAAAAAAAAATAAAAATATTTAATTAAGGTGCTAAAATAGACAGTATTCTCAGTTCTTTCCCTTGAATATCAAACAAGAAAATAATTAATTTATTGTACAAATTAATTGTAGTACAAAAAAGGAGCCTTCTTATTTCTCAGAGAACCATGCAGTCTTTTCAGGTGAACATTAAAGAGTACTTATTTCAGAAACTGAAACAGATTAATCTGCTCAGTCAGAAAAGGGCAAGTACAAGCCTGCTATGAAAGCATTTTAGTAAAACCTGAACTTGCTCCCAACAAAACGGCTTGGTATTCAGCAGACTTGATTTTAGTCTCTTGCACTGGCTATGCGCACATCACATCCAAGTTTCAGCCCAAATCTTCTATGCTGAGTGCAGACTGTTTTGTCTGTTTCAGAATGTCAGCCCTCCACAAAAGGTACTGTACCCCAAGTATTCAATTTGTAAACCTCATGCTAATAATCTGATCAAAATCACTCTTTCTTCTCAAGAGATTATTCAGGTTGGCTCCAACGAAACCAACAAGTTCAGAAAGCCACAGCAGGGAAGGAGGGAACAGCAGTATGTACTTGCATTCCTGATCATCACAAAACTATCAGTTTTTGAGTGAAAATGTAAAACAGCTTTCAAAGAAGCATACCTCTGCAATATAGGGCAGTCTGGACAAGTAGTATCTATTCCATGAATATTTCATCTATATTAGAGGACAAAAAGCTTTAACAACCTACTTAGCTGCTGCCATTTATTCGATTTTGACAAAATCAAGTAAGTTCTCACTCATATGTTGCATTTTATATTCTAACAGTATAGTCAAAAATGTACTATAATATATTTAAGCTTGCAACAAAAGGTTTGAAGGGTTTCATCTGACATTATTTTTAGACATCTTGCTGCCAGGAAGCACATTTTGTTAGAAACCAATCTTTTCTTGCTTTGTGGAAAAAAAGTATCCTTTTATCCTTCAATTTTGCAAAGGAACAGAAGCTGCAGATTCCTACCAAGGCCAAGCTGTTGTTCAATTGTTCTGCAGCTGGTCTTGCAGGCACTGCAGAAAAGTATACCATGAAAAGGTGGGAAAGGAGGACAACCTTACAGAAGGGGAAATCATACATATGAAATGCAAAGTTAAAAGCAGCCGTGAGGAATGTGTGCATGACACAGAGAGGTGACGCTGTCTTTGCTGGTGAAGCTGGCTGTTTTTTTCAGCCATGCGAGACAGCAGTGGAACTCATAGGGTGCACATGTGGACGCAGGCAGTAGAACTGAACTTCAAATTGTGAAAAGGGAGAGGGTGTCAATGAAAGGATTCATGCCAGAAGGTGTGTGTCAATAGGGTGGGGGTAGGGAGATCAGCCATGCTGTGCATCAGAGGGAAGGAAGCCTGGAGGTGCGCTGAAAGAGCGGAGAGGATGCATGCTGCTTTATCCCTCTTTAATTAGTTTTCAAAAGACAGTGATTTCCCCTACCTTCTGCAAGTACAGGACCGTTCCCTTCAGCACAGCATAAAAGGTTTTCCAGCCTCGTTTTCCCCGGGGAGCTGGAAAGAAAACAAATGAAAACCCATTTAACTCTGATCCATTTTAACACTTTGTCTAGGCTACAGGAGAGCTACATTAGTCCTGCGTTAAACCTCCTTCATACTATCTTTTTCAAAGGACAATGCAACTTAGCACAGTGCCTGCACATACCTGCTGTGAGTGAGTAATACAATAACCCTCATGACAGGCCTGGACTGGATCAGAACAGAACAGCAACAATGCAGAAAGCAGGCCACAGAGATCGAGTCTTTGTGCTCTTGAAGACAGGCAGACACTGCCCCTACACAACTACATCTGACCTCTGCACCGTGGCAGTTTTCAGAAAGAAACAGTCTTTCTACATGCCACAGCAGGCTGGCAGGCACTGCTCAGAACCAGTGGGATACTACTCAAAAAGCAGTGTCTCCACAGAGCATCCTTCCCCTTTACTGCTGCTGCAACCCCAAACAGGCACTGAGAAAGGAGAAAGCTGCCAACCAAAATCATATATAAAATACCCAACCCCATAAGAAAGCCAAAGTCAGTTAAAGAACATCACAGAGAAAACATATCTAGCCCACAAATTCCTAGAGACAAAGGGGAAGCGGGGGAGGGAAGGGGGAAGTGGGGGAGGGAAGGGGGAAGTAAGTTCAGTGTGAAGGCTGAAGGATGCAGTCTGAAATTCAGGTGTGACAGAAGATGAGAATTAGGCACAGGCTGTAGAGTCACAGCATCAGAAACCAGAAGCCTGTATCTAAGGTCACTCCCCACCAAGCACACACCAGTGATCAGCATCCATACAGCGTATCACTGACACTATACTGAAATTAATACACATACAACTGAAGCATGACACTCAGAAAGGCATCCCATTCTGAAGACAGAAGGCGAAGATGAAGAGGTTACAAGTTCCTTGTCTCAGAGGTTAATCATTCTCATCTTGCATGACAGGCCTTACTTGTAACCGGCATTTGCTCAGTTCAGTTTTCAGTCACTGGCCTCTGTTACATCCTTCCCCTTTAAGTGTTTAAGTGCTTTAGCCCTCAGAACCCAGTTCCTGAGAAAATACAGATGAGCATTCTAGCACATCACTTCATCAGAAATCCCCCACGAGCTAATCTCTGCCCTGCAAAAACTCCATTAGGAAATGAAATATAAAAAGGTCTAACAAACAAACAAATAAAAAGAAAAAAGTTTTGTAATGCAACTTTTTTGAAAAAGATAGACCTTCAAATCGTACAGGAATTTCTGAAAACATGGCCCTAATTACATTACTTGTAAAGGAGTTATCTCCAGAATGCCAGTGTCCAGTGTGCTGAATAATGAGCAATTCTGTTATTTATAATTAAATAAATAATTTAATAAACGCAACTAAATAATATTACTTATTAAGGTTGAATAAGAAGATGTTTAATAAAGACTAGACTATTTAGAGTATCCAGTCATCACAAAGAATTAGGTCAGCTTGATTTTTACACCTCAGTTGGATCCAGCTGTCCAGCCATCAGCTTCCATCTTGAAAATACTGACCTCCAATTGTACTTTCTAAAATAGACTAACAAAACATGTGAACACCAGAGAGCTTAGCCCAGCTAGGAGAGACTGGTTGTTACTGGAAACCCATCACGAAGCTAGACTTTGGGATTTAGCCCAACAGTGTGAACCATGAGTAGGTAATCATCAACAGTGACAGGGAAAACGCAGATGCTCTGACTAACCTCAGCTTCTTCCAAGATCTGTAGCAAAAAATGAAGATAGCCAAACAACACAACATACACAGGTGCATCAGAGGCCCTTGATAATTAGCACATCACAAACAGAAGTAGGACAAGAAGGGAAGAAGACAATTAAAGTACATAAGAGATGCAGCAGGATTTTTACAAGAAAGGGGAAGGGAGGAACCACATAGTAAAAAGCTGGCTGGTGCCAAAAGCTGCTGTCCTTCATTGGATATGCGACCCAAGGCTGGGAATGTAGGGAAGGGAACAGCACCTTCCAAACAGAGGTAAGGAACAGCCTTTCTTTAAAGGCAAAGCCAGAGGGGAGGGGAGATTTGGAACAATCTGGTGTCACATAAGGAAAAGGAGAATTATCAAATTACTGTAGAACAGCTACTGTTATTCACTTGAAATTGTTTTCTATTCTGTAAACCACTATATTAATTTTCTTTTAGCACAAAAGAACCGCACATTGCTCTGCTGTATCACATTACTTCTTATACTCATGTATTAGAGTTGCTGCAAATGGGACTGAACATTGTAAATTCTGGCCTAACAGTGAAAGAGTGATAATCCAATTATTGTGTTGCCCATTATTGCTGCTATTTCCCCTAATGAAGAGCATTATTTGCCTTGAGAAGTACATGGGCTCATTGGTAAGTGACATTGTGAAGACGTAACAAGAAAATAACACATTAGGATTGAAAAATTACTCACTTTTCTTTCCGTCCATATCTGCATGGATTTTCCGAGCCAGAAATCCAGTTTTATACACGGCAGCATTGGGGTCATGAGGGATGTCCAGGAATGGGTTATTTGAATTGCCAATTCGACTGACAGCCTTTGTCTGGTTCCCATTATCTTTTTCATCTGTACCATCCGAGTGAGATTTTTTTTTCTCTTCTTCATCCCTTAAAAAGTATTGAAAATCATGCATGAAGGATGGACTGACCAGCAAAGTTTCATTTCAGCAATTTTTTAACACTCCATGTCAAAGCATACCTCTCTCTTTAAAGGGGGCCATATATCCATACGGAAACCAAAACTTCAGTTTGCCTATTTCACTAGCACAGGACACAGATTTTCAATAAAGCCCAAGTTTCCATTATTGTCTTATAAGACTTCAGGAGTGTTCAGTGTCCTCCGACTTCACCTGCTTTTTAATTCCATGTATTTGAGTGCTAAAAAGGGAAATATTTGCCTGCTGGGTTCAGCTGAAAAATCCCCAATTTCTTCATGAGTTCACATGTATATGAAAAGAATTAGAATACTACAGATCACTGTGGCTTACCCCTTAACTTAGCATATGAAATACAGACTCTACCTCTTTTTCTTTATTTTCCTCTGCAGACCAGCATAAAATTAGTAATTTTAAAAATAAAAACTACACTAGGTGAATTATGTTATCTTTACTTTGGAAACAAAGTGCTGCACAAAATGTTACTTATTAGGGTAAAGTATTCCACATAGCTCTTGGGGACAACAATGCCAGTCACAAGCACTGCCTGACTAATAAACACCTTTTTGCTTGTCAAAGGCAAAGGCTAAAAAGGACTAGGCAACCTAGAAAATAAAGGGTGTCCATCACAGGAGCAGGACAACAGCTTTTAGGTAACAGGCCAGATTAGAGAGTAGCCCTTCATCCTTTAAAGCCCACATATATTCCCCTCCCAGTGACTAAGAAAGGTGTGTCAGGGAGTATGAGTCTGTCATTGGAAAGTCATGGTAGCAACACCTCCTGAGACCAGTATCTGATTTTTTAAAAAATTATCACTTGAGCATAATGATTAATAATATTGCCAGCCCACTGGGGGTGGACCTCAAGTTGCTGCATCTCACTGATCCAGATGACCGGCAGAGAGAGCAAGCTCAGGCAAATCTTCCAAACACATGCGTACATTCAAAAGCATGTATTATGTGAGGATTAGCAAGGCATGTATCAATCCAGAAGCTCCTTTAGGGATACACTGCTATTACGGCTACTTATGGGAATGACCATTCAAAACAATGTCCTCCAAGAACTGCAGGTTACAGCAACAAATCTATCCTATTCTCAGCTCTGCTGCAAAGGAGGCTCAATATCACTCTCCACAACTACCCAAAAGGAGGTTGTAGTCAGATGAGGGCTGGCCTTTTTTCCCAGGCAACCAATGACAGAAATGAGAGGACATAGCCTCAAGCTGTGCCAGGGGAGGTTCACGTTGGAGGTCAGGAGAAATTTAATCACTGAAGGGTGGTTAAGCACTGGAACAAACTTCCCAAGGAGATGGAGTCACCACCCTGCAGCTGTTCAAGAAACAAACGGATGAGGCACTTGGTGCCAAGGTCTAGTTGAAAAGCTGATGTTGTAACATTGTGTCAGAAGGGAAACGTTCCTTGATGATCTTGGGGGTCTTTTCCAAACCAGATTCTGTGATTCCGTGAAATGGTCTTTGGGGGAATAACTTATCTAAGGAGGTAAAAAGATAAGAGACTGGTTCACCAACAAGGAAACAAATCCAGAAACATGGTGGCTGTATTAGTGAACTCTACAGTAGCAGGGGATGTTCCCAAGCATTTAATTTTGATCACCTCATATAAATTATAGAAATATAGTTAAGGAGGTGCACCATATCTTCATGATATTGTCTTGCAAGGTCTCACAATTAAGAAGAATGAAACTTTTACCGGAAGACCTGATTCTTGCAAGGAAGAGCAGCCCTTGCATCCTTAGCATACTGATGTGTGCTTTCCCACTCTAGCACAGAAACCTTTACAAAAATTTTTTAGTACACAAAGCAATAAGGACTTCTTCAAGTACACTTTATTTGAAGCTTTCTCCCAGTTGAAAAAGTGCAGGCATTCCTGACAATTTTGTTTGTCCTCACCCTTCATGGACCTACCGCACTTCCTAGCTGCTGGTAAGTCTGAACCACTGTGTCTTATGTGTTTCTCAGATGCATGTCCATTCCAGAAGCAAATTCTGTCAACATGAGTCTGAGGCACCTAATCCAGACTAAAATCTCTCAAAGGGCATAAGTACACAGGCTGATTTGTCAGAGAAGTGCTTTGTGAATTCTGGGATTTCAGCCAAGGACACAGTAGCTTCCCCCTCATCAGCAGAGACCAACTGCAGTAAAAGGCTTAACACTTTTTTGGAATAAGCTATCTCATTTGGAGTTATGGGAATGAATTAGTGCATACTGATCAACTGTCCTGTGGGAATATACCAGTGCCCTTAACCAAGCAGCCACAGTGGTGTGATGAGCAATCCTGTGGGGGGGATCCTGGACACCACTAAGAGTTGGGGGCAGTGCTCTTAAATTCAGCACTTCCAGGGTAGCTGTTAAAACAAGAATTCCTCAAAAGACATGGTGGAAAGGACAAAATAACATCTGCCCTCATGACTGCTGACAGCACTGAACAAACCTTTAACTGGTCTTTTGTTCATCATGAAAACGGGACATCTTCGAGAGTCAGAAGCTTCAGGCATTTCTGAGAGCTGAGTGCTCTGACAATATGCACAAGGGCAAGATGCATGAGTCAGTCTGCAAGAGGCAATGAAGGGAGACAGAGAGGCAAGAAGGACTCATTACAAACAACAAGTGGAAGAAAACTAGGGGATCTGAGACTCATTTACTCAAATACTCCATGTTACTTCAGTGGTCAAACACAAGAAAGCAAGATGATTTGGAGGAATGTCAAAGTAGCAAAAAAAGTTCAGTTATTAGCTTTTTCCTCAGGTACTTTACAAAGCTGGCTGAAAGGACAGGTCCCAAATACTGTTTATCAGGGATTTAACAATTTGAGCTTCTAATAAGCCTTTAGGGTACTTTTGCAAGAAAGAACTGCAGAAAATTCAGGGAGCCTCTGGATACTTAAACCTGAAAACTGATCTTTGTTTGAAACTTTAAACTGTGGGGAATGTCACTACCTGCCCACCCTCAGACAGTCTCACAGATCATGCATGTGCTGTAACATCCCCAGTG